>NW_024599412.1:0-21863 GCF_004379255.2 Salvia splendens | reverse complement strand
TTCATTAGAGTAATGAGTTCTCCACATAAGTATTCCAAGTGATTGTAACCTACTTCAAATTGAATACAATAAAGTTGTGGGATTGGTGGAGTTTGCTTTAAGTCATGTGATATGTGACTCTATCCCTTATTTGTAGTTTAATACACACGTCAACACATAAACAATCAAGAACTTAATTAATTGTCTAATAACTTGGCCTAAGCCTAGATTACAGTCAAGAATGTCTACTATATTTTTTAATACATTTGACAGTGAAGTCCAATATTTGGGCTTTTGTTACTTAAATAATCTTATTAAAGTCCGTGAATTTAGATCTACTAATTAAGAGTTTTGTGGGTGGGGTGGGGGGGTAGGAGAAATGTAATAAGACAAATAAAATGTGCTTAGGGTTGCTAACAGAGTGGACATTTAGACGGCAACATAAAACACCACATTAGATGTAAACTCAGAAACACATTTGTTGGGGACACTTGCACATGTCATTGGGATTAATTAAATTAAACTTGTTCCTTGATTAAAGCTAATTGGGCAGTTTAGTATTATAGAGGAGAAAATAGTGTTACCATCTAATCATCTATATCTAGCTACATGGCCAGCGGTCTTTCCTAAGCATTGATCTTAAATTTTTGTTGATTGGACATATTAGTTTGAGATATTCATGTTTAGGTTTTCTCATAAATATGAACTAAAAAAATACAAACTAAAGCACCAAGTGAGCTACATCTCATATCACCAATTGATTTCCTAATGGAACCTCACTAGGATTAGATTGATCTTCCCGATCTTCCTTTTACGTGCATGTCATTACTACAACTACATGATTTTGCGAGTAACGTTTACCGAGCAACATGAGAGTATTCACTGAGCACATAATACTTTTCGAGCTCTTTGCGAGCAACAGTGATAAATTAAATTGTGATGGGATTTTCTAGCAATTACTGAGCGTATTTGTTTCGGATGTATTGGGTACACTATCACTTGGTAAGTGTTACCATAATGAGCAAATTCGTTGTTCAACAATCACTCGATATAATAGTGTTATTCCTAATTGAAAATGAGAAGTGAAAAGCAATAAACTTAAAATATCTCCTTCTATCATCGGTTGATTTGGGATGAAATGCATTAGATTTAGTTGATTTCCTTTCACATGTCAGGCACGTGACTTCTATGAATAATACAATACCCAGTCCCTGTAATAGTTTCGAACCTACGAAATATACTTGAACCCTCGTTACATACTGTATTTTATTTGTACATTGTATGTTTATGCGATCTCTTACCTCTATATTAAAAACTTGCACATGTGCGTACGTGCGCTTGCATGTGAAGAACTATGTCATGGAGATAAACTTACATAAATAGATTTTAAGTTATAAAATGCTCTGCAAAACAAGATGATTACCAATTTCTTTAAGACACAACCTTAAATTATCAATCTTTTTTTCCAAGGTTTGGAGACAATCAATGAGTTGGGCCACCGATGTTGCAAGTGGGATGCAAGTTTCAAGTGAGTCAAAATAGCAAGTTTCCTACCAAATATTTTTATTAATTAATAATGTAGTTACAAGTTAATTATTCTTGTGATTAGGTCATGTCGGGAAAACACTATATACTTATATAGTACATCTAATTTTTGGAGTTAAACAATGTTTTTTTTCTACAAGTATAGGATCAGATAACCTAAGATGGAGTTTAAATAAATGATTAATTTATTCATTGGGTCTCCTGTCTATCTGCCATTGTTTAGGCATATTTCTGAGTACTAATATACTAGCTTAATTAGCCTCTCAAATAGGTTAATCTCATTTAAATATTAAAGCTTAGCAATAATGCAAAGTACATTATTACTAATTTTCTATCTTATCCCCTCTTTATTAGCTTCATGTGATATTATATTGTGTATGTGTACATAAAACTATTGACATTTACTCCCTCCGTCCCGCACTACTCGCACGTATTTTCTTTTTGGGCGTCCCAAGTTACTTGCACTCTTTCCATTTTTAGTAAAAATTTTCACATATAGCCGTCATTTTTGACTTTCCTATACACTCATTCCTTAATCTCCGTGCCGAAAAGGAAATGAGTGAGTAGCTCGGGACGGAGGGAGTACATTATTGCATACCAAAAGCAAATCCCAATACCAAATAACAATAATGTAACATCAAAACTTAGGTGTCACGCTAGACAAACTGTGAAACCAAATACGTCAAAACCTAAATTAATTAACATAGATGATAAATCCGATCTTAAAAAGGACAAGAACGATAGAAAAGAGCAACAAAATCCAGAAAATATGGCACAACTACATAAAGAATTGAAGAAATAGTTGGAAATCTAGTCACCATGCATACTAAGTAATAAACAAAAATTTATGTCATAATCTTTTAAAGGCTATGTCAAAGCACTTTTAATAATCACACGACTCTTGAACCAAATAAAGTGGGCTAAAATAAAGAAAATTCTTGATTTGGATTTGAATATTTAATCCAAGGATTCAATTACCTCCTGCAACAAGCATAATAGTATTTGGAAAACCTTGTGCCAAATGCAACTGAAGAAAGTGAAGAATTGAGTTTGCAAACAAAATTACTGTTACAGTGAAACCAGAACAAATATAAATCGACTATTCTACAAACTATCCCAGCTCCAACATCGGGCGACGAAAAGCTCCATGAATAGAGACCTAATTACTTACATTTTACAGCAATAATTTAACAGACCAACCATAAGGAGACATCCTCAAGAATAGGATGCAACTCCACCGATATAATAAGGGGTGAGCCTTATATAGACAGAAAACTGAGATGCGTAAAACATGGAGAGAATGAACTTCAAACCTCGGAAAGCAGGTATAGAGGTAGCTCCAGCACAGTTCATTTTTTTTCGGATCCTTTGAGGTTAAGGTTGAACCATTTCTTCTTTGAAGATTTATCCTTCGAATCTGAACTGCCCTCTTCACCTGGACTCTCGGATTTATAATCTTCTGCGAGTTTGCTGCTACTTCCATTGCTAAAATGTCCACTTGCTGGGAAAGAAACAGTCCTTGAAACGGTGAAAGAAGAGTGGATGGTATCCCTTTGTTTTAGCAGCTCATCAACCTGTTGAAGGGCAACAGAATAGGTTGACTTGATAAGTAGTAAATTAGTGTTGTGAAACGAGTTAGCTAAGAAGGCTCGCTAAACCGAGAGAAAATATGAAAAGATACAGATGGAGACAAGGTAAACTAGAGTACAAATATGGGGGTGAAATCAACTCAATTAATCCTACTGAAACTGAAGGTTTCTGATAGAATCATAGTAAAACTGAAAATGGATCTCAGAGGCCCCTCTGCTATCTGTGAGTATCAAAGGGCAGTAGTCCAATTCCGATTTTGTTCATGGAAAAACAAAGGTTTCAGAACATTGGCATGACTGTTCGACGAACTGACAGAACATCATATCCCCACCCCACACCCAAAAAAGGACCTGCCTGCCTGCTGAGACACACTCAAGATAATTCGAAAAACCTCAAAGGCAGATTAATTACAAAAAGACTCACTAATACCCTTGCGTCGCACAGAAAATAGCAATATTCTCAAATAACTAAAAAACTTTTAACTAAATGTAAAGGGAAATAAGCTTCAGAGCTTAGAACTTAGCCAGACAAGAAACAAGAACTTATGAAGGAATCTCGAAATGCAAACTTACAGCCTGCTTTTCCTGAGTGTATCTGTTAGTGACTTCTTGAAATCGTGCCAGTGCCTGAAAAGAATAAAGATGACGAGTGATCATGTGTTGAGAATACATCCAAAACTCTTTACTACAAAATAATTATAAATAGGAACAAAGAAATACCTTCCTATATTCTGTCTCAAATTGCCGTAACTCGTTTCTCTTCCTCAAAATTTGACCTTCAATATCCTTAAGCTTATCTGTTGTATCCTCATACGTCTTTGCACAAAGGGCCTCAATTGTATATGTAGCAGGTTTGAAAAAGTTGTCTCCTGCAATAATCACACAATATAATCCCCAATGAGTTCGTGCTTTCTATAGAGCAGACTTTAATATTCGGATTTGAATGCCAAGAAATACAAACAAGGATGCCATTAGAAGTTCTAACCATATACAGCAAATATATGAGTGCCAGCTTTGAGTTCTGAGACCTCACAAGGTTGAAGGCCATCCAGTCTTTTAAAGAAAGCAGCTTCGGGGTCCTTAGCCATTGCCAACTACAAGACCAAGAAGTATTCATAAATGAAATTGTAGAATATGAGGCCTTAAGTTAAGGGAACAGAGAGTCTACATACCGCATTTATAGTTGAATCCATCCTATACACTAGAAAATGTAAGAAGTACATTCCAGCTGATGTAACTTTGCCTGCCTTTTCACTATCTTCCTGTATTAACAGTGGTACAAGTCATCAAACGTTACAATTCTCCACTAGGAAGTCATTTATGGTCTATTGTTCTGAAAGTAGAGCTCAAAAGATAACATCATAGTTGGATGGCGAAAGTCTTAAGACGCACAAAATAGAAATGTACAAATTCATCTTAAGCAGCCTTGATTTTTGAAGTTCAATTGATATGAGAGCAAATCAGCAAGACTGTGAATTTTGCAATCCAGAGGATAAACAATTGAGTCAAGGTTAACAAATAGTAACGCAATCATAAACATAGACTGGCAGTCAAAATTACCTGCAATGCCAAACCATATCCCCCATTTGCATCTTGTTCAAAGTACAGGAGCTGAAAATACATGTAACAGAACCATTAGAAAGAACTTATAGTATATTTATTAGAACAAGAGAAAAAGTGAAACATGCCATTTTTTTATAACCTTTTCAGTAAGAATAAGGTCATATCTTAAATATTTGAAGCCTTATTACAGTTACTTTGAAACATAGATATGAGCCTCTGAAAAGGCGTAAAAGAAAATGAAACATGATATAAACTCCAGCTAAGCACTACTCCACAAGATAAGGGATAACTAAAATATACGAACAAGTGTTTCTGTCCATTGCAGATAGCACAGAGTAGGAAGACACCTTAAATTTGCTTTGGGCAGCTGATGTCACTCTAACTACTATTCCTGACTCTGCTTGTTCATCACTGATAGTTACACCAAAGAAGTGAGCACACTGTTTCTCAACCTGTTAATAAATCATCGGGTAGTAGAGCAGTTAGATTAAACATAAAGACAGGGAAATAAGAGAGCAGCATTATGACTAGATTTTTTTTCTGGTAAAGGATTACACACCTTTCCGCTCACAGAAGTTCCAATAGGTAGAGGTCTAACTGTAACTGTTCCATTCAAAGCCTCTTCGAGAACATTGGCAGAAATTGTAGTCTTGATCGGCACACCCAATTTGCTGTCCAAATGAAAAGATAATACTGAGCTTAGAAGTTAATAACAAAATGTATAGATCAGATTCTCGGCAAAGAGTATAACCTGAACAAAGCTGCAAACATTGTGTTGACAGTTCCAAGATTTGACAAATCAATCTCCATGTCCATTCCTTCAGCATCAAGGGCCTTATTATCATCACCAATATCAGATGCCACAGAAATTAAAAGATACCCTCACACAAATGATGGAAAAAATAATGATCAACTAAACAAGACACAAAATGAAGGTAAGCAAATAAATTCTTATATAACTTTGCTGAGAACCCCATATCCAAGGTTCCCTTTAAGAGAAAGAGAAAAGCAGAAGAGGCGTCGCTGGATAAGTAGTTAAGGGCGCAGATTCTTATTTTCTTTGAGATATGCAGTTTTGAACTATTTCCGTTTCACTACTTACTTCCTGTGATTTTTGTTTCCTTGTTGAAGTATAAACATTGGATGCAGTCGTTTTTATGTCATTATGAGCATTCTTTTATGAAAGTTACAGCACTCACGCTGAATATAAAGTTAATTGCTTTTAACTTTGAGTTGCTAGGATTTCTCGCAGGAGATCTCATCAAACTTCTGTCCAGGAATAAATACATACATAACTACCTGTTTGGAACATTACCTATATGGCTTATGTGAAAACAACATGGTACTCTTTCAATGAGTATATCATGTGATAGCTAGCGGTAGTATAAAATACTAAAAAAACATAACAAGAATACAGGGGAGTACCTCAAATCCTGAATTATCATATTGCCTCCTTTTCTCTGGATCAGCCAGAATACTATAGGAATATGCAACCTCCTTGAAAAGCTCTGAAGCTTCAGGGTTGTTAGCATTCTTATCCGGATGATACCTGACAACCCAAAAAACTTGTCCTTAACAATTGCAACGAACGTTCAAAATATAAAGTTGACACCTGCTTTGTGGTAGTTTCTCGGGAAAGAGGCCCAGGTTGATTTGAAGTTGAAACTATTAAATCGAATAGAATGATCAAAAGATCCAATAGCAATAGAAAGCTCAATCCTTTTTATTTTAATCAAACCAAAAAATCCCATGACAGTCTTAATTTTGCATTTTATCAAATTTTGCAGTTTTTCAACTAGCAAAATAATGCTCAATCATATGAACGCACAGTTTATCAAATTTTGCAGCAAAATAATGCAGAAACTCGACTCAGAGACACAAAATGTACCCAGAAAAACATATAACCGTCATGTACAGATATACTGAACTTTCTAAATTTGAAAATGCTTCTAAAAACAACATATGAAGAAGAAAACAGATAAAGAAAAGGTTAAGCAAAGCACATACTTTAGAGCAAGCTTTCTGTAAGCAGTCTTAATCTCCTGATCAGACGAATCCCTAGTAACAGAAAGCACCTCATAAGGATCTCGCCGCAACACAGGCGCTGACGGTCCTTCCAATTTTGTCCCCGACATTACTCCTCTTTCCAAAGCTCACCTCCTATCTCTAATATTTCCCAAAATTCCCTTCCTCTAAAAATTCACCAATTCCCCTTCTATAATCCTTCTCCAACCCCAAAATTCAATCACTGATACTTCAGCGTCCGGAAAAAACACCCTCAACACTCGCGTTTCACGTACAAACAGTCGCTCTGTCTGCAAATCTGCAAGCAAGTGCAATCAAATTCACAAATTCCAAAATGTTTGGGAGATTGAGCTAGAGTAGCTGCGAAATCCAATGCATCGGATCATTAAACAGCCTTTTTCGTAACAAAATGCACAAATCAACAAAGAAATAAGGGTTTGTCAATGACATACAGTAGTACGAAATTCTAGATGCTTGTAAGATCTATTCAGTGCACAAAGAAAATCAAAACGCGAACAGCTCCAGCTCAAAGATCAATCAGAGGTAGAATCTAGGGTTTTTAAGGAATTACCTCGGCTTTTCGAATTCGGGCGGAGAAGAAGAAACGATTTCAAAGCATTTTCATCATTATTTTATTTCACTTTTTTCTTCCTCGTTTGCTTGCGTCAACGGAATTAGAAATAATACTATTTCAATAATACTTTTATGATTTTATCAAATATGTATAAATTAATTATGTAAGTTTCGGGAGAGGTATGATCAACTCCTCCATTGATGATCTTATGATTTAATTTAATGATCCAATGAATTCATATTTCAGAAAATTAGATTTGATAGGAAATTTTTTTGGTGGATATATAATTGGTTAATAGAATAATAATGTAACGCGCATTAATCATGACTAAAAATTTAATGGTCAAGACATACCAAGTGGCATGTCTAGATAGCTATATATGGTATTTAGTGTTTAGGAATTGAATAATGTTTGATAATTTGAAAACTTTCCAAACTATATAATCCCAAATATTTTGCTTCATTGCATGTGGTAGCATATATTTGGGATAAAACAACAAAATAAGTGAAGTGTTATTGCGTATATATATACTAGTATATCATATCAAGAAATTAAATTACTTGATTCAGACTACATATGAAGTTTTAAATATAATATGTTGTCAAGGGTTTCTTCAAGCTCAGATACCTTACTATCCTGAGAAAATGCATATAGAAAGCCAAGTTAAAAAAGTTAAGCACAAGTAATATTCATGTATTTCATTTTTATACTCTTTGACATTAAATTGGATACCGTTTTCATCAAGATAGTTGGATTATTAGTAGTACCCTTCATCCTTTCATCAAAGAGCTTCTTCCTACTTTTCCTTTCATCAAAGAGCTTCTTCCTACTTTTCCTTTCATCAAAGAGCTTCTTCCCAATTTGAAATGATGGAAGTATTTTCACTTTTGTTGGGGCGTGACTTCTATTGCTTGAGTCTGTCAACACCGGCTTGATGCTTTGACGACGAGAGAATATATATAGAGAGAGTAGTGATCTATGGCAAGTGCTCATTAAGCACATAACTAGAGACCAAATCACAACCACAAGATCAAGAAAATCAAGGGCTAATATTAATACATGTGATTTTTGAATTTAAAGGAAAAATTAGTTCCATCTATCACAAATTTACTTCACAATAACAAGGTGGGGGTATAATGGTCATTGCACAGAAAAAATTAGATTACCACCACGGTCAAAAAATGGATAGCAGTAGCAGTAACACATGATGACGGAGATCTACACCGTCCCTTGCGACTCCCACCGCGTCCGCACCACCGTCACCGCTACTGCTCCCACCGCCGCAACTCCTCTCTCGTGGCGGGGCTAGGCGTCCAGTGGTGGGTCCCCGCCCGCGCCGCCACGCTCCAGCTCTGCGTGATGCCCAACTGCCTCATCTTCCAGTTGTACCACGCCCCCCGCTGCCCCGCCGTGCTCCGCCGCTTCCTCGTCGACCCCGACGTGATCCTGGTGGGGCCATGGAACCACAGCGACGCGGCGATGCTGATGCGCTCGAGGTGGGGGAGCTGGTGGATGTGCGGGAGCCGGCGCACGAGCTGAGGGGGTGCCGGCTGGGGGCGTCGATGGGGGAGCTGGCGGAGGAGGTTTTGGGGATTTACGGGATGGGGAAGGATAATGCGGTGGGATGGAGCGACTGGGAGGATGAGGATCTCACGTGGGAGCAGGTCGAGTATGCGTGCCATGATGTGTTTCTTTCTTATTTGATCACTATAATCATGGACTAAGTAAATGTTTGTACCCAAATTCCTGCTGCATTCGTTAGTAAAATCATGTTAACAACAATAGTGATGTGTTTTGTTAACGACAGTGAAATAAAATAATGATAATATTGATGTGTTTTGTTAACAACAGTGAAGTAAAATCACGTTAATATGTTTTGTTAACAACAGTGAAATAAAATCACGCTAATGGTGATGTGTTTTGTAAACAACAGTGAAGTAAAATCATGCTAGGAGTGAGGTGTTTTGTAAACAACAGTGAAGTAAAATCATGCTAGGAGTGAGGTGTTTTGTAAACAACAGTGAAGTAAAATCATGCTAAGAGTGATGTATTTTGTAAACAACAGTGAAATAAAATAATGCTGAGAGTAATGTGTTCCAATGTTATAGTGATGTTTCTTTTATTCAATTTCCTAATTAGACGTAATGACTAATTACTTAATGAGCCCATTAATGCTAACTAACCAAATCATAGTAGTATGTCACCGCATACGGCACACTCATAAAAATAAAAAACACTCTTCCATTTCAAAAATCATGATGACCAAACAAACGAAAATTTACAGATCCAAACATCACCAACAAATATACACACACACGCACGTAAATACTCTCATGTTCACACGCATAAAAATCATAAAATAAAATAAAAAACACTCTTCCATTTCAAAAATCACGACGACCAAACAAACGCAAATATACAGATCCAAACATCACCAACAAATACACACACACACACGTAAATTTCCAGAGGTGATACATTTTTATTTTTATTTTTTGAGTTCATACAATTTCAAAAAATCCACGTAGAGTTTATACATGCTCCATGACTATGAATTGAAACACAAGGTGTTAAACATGCCATAGAGTGGATCATAACGTGTTAAGCTGCGGAGGCTAGCCTCAACTGTCGACTTCTCCAGGACATCATCATTAGCAAACCTCACCTTCTTCACTGTCGTCTTCTTCTTTAGGCCATCTTTGTCGTCTTCTTTGGCCGGGTCCTGACATTGCATGAGAGCGTTGTGCGGAATTAATAACGCGTTGCATCGTCCGCATCGCCCACAGTGGGCAGACGATGGCGCGGACGATGCATCGGGCATCGTCCGTGCACCAACAGTGGGCGGACGATGGCGCGCCCGAGGCATCGGGCGGCCTATCGTCCGCCCCATTGCGGATGCTCTAAGTACTAGCAAATTTGGGGGCAAATTCCCTTTATATAAATGTTGCAGTTGTAATCAAACTGCACCAAACTATATAAATTTCAATGCTAACTATTTTGTAAATATTAGTTGTAAACAACTATAATTTACAAATGTAACTTTCGTAATTTTGTGAGAGCCTCCTATAATAGTTAACTATAGCATAGTCAATAAAGTAGTGAGTAGAAAAAGAATTAAAATCCCTTACATTTCAAGTCCTGCGTTTCATTTGTCTATTGCTGCGTTTTATACACAGCTAGCACCGTTTGCTGTGTTTTTTAGAACAATAGTTTAGGTCTGTCATTAAATATCTCATTTTACTTCTTTAAATCTATATTCAGTCAAAGTGGAACATTTAAACACATACAAGATGAGTATATTTTAATTGCACACAACATCTACCTCTCGGTTCACTTCTCTCGTCTCTAGCAGTGTTCAGCCCTACAACGTGTATTTTACTGGCATGCATTGATAAGTTCATCAGACCACTTTAAATTGAACTCCCTTCGTCTCACCATAAGCGAGACACTTCTTTTATAAAATAGAGAAAATGTAAAGTCTTATCTACATTGTCCTCTCTCTTACTTTACATATCATTTTTCTAAAACAAGTGCAAAAATAAAACGTCTTGCTTATGATTGGAAGGAGGGAGTACCAAGTACGTTGCACCGTATCAATTGAAAAATTGAATGTGTTTCCAATTGACAGATTAAATTTGAAAATATTTCTGCAGTAAAAAAAAGGATACAGTAAGAGTTACTATTTTGACATTGCACTATAAATACAAACACAAAAATACATTCACTATATAATGTTTATAGTTCATGTCTTTCAGCAGGAAATTGAAGTGGATCTTTATCCATTTTTATTATTCCAATCATGTTCACATCAACCAAGCAAAGTGCTGTTGACAAAAGGAAGTAAGATTCTACTATCTATTATTACACGTATATATGGGAAAGAAAAGATACATAACAAAATTTTGTAGAAAAACATTGGAGCCCATTTACATGATGTGTATAGCCCACGTGGTACAACCAACCATTAATATACACAAAATGAATTCTGGGAAGAAAAGAAAATTCCTTCTCTAGTTAAGTAGAACAATTATCCCTATCAACCTTGATTACTCTTGTATTATACGAACCACAGAAGCCACACTTGTGATACAGCCAATGAAACGGTGCTGTTCCTTTCCTATCGCAGTCGTTGCACAAGATGTCCTGCAGATCAAACACTCGTGTCACGGATCCATCGTGCAAAAGATCATGGAGAGAGAGAGAGAGAGAGACTCACATGACACCCATCTCTATATTCTTCGGGGAGCACCTCCGATGCCATTAAAGCATCGAGCATTCCAAAGTAAACCTGGTGGGAGAGGCTTATCAGTAAATAGGAAACCAAGCATACATCACACACACATATATATAGGGAGATGATCAAAGTATAACTAATATTAAGTGTATAACTAGAGAACAAATCTCAGCCATTAGATCAAAATGATCTAGTTCACTATATGTGCGATTTAGTTCACTATAAGAGTGATTTAGTTCACTACAAGAGTGATTTAGTTCACTACAAGAAGTGAACCAAAACACCATTATAGTGAAGTATTTACTTCGTGAAAGATTTAGTTCATTGTAAAGGCGTTTTGGTTCACTTCCTTCCTGTACTGAACTAAATTGCTCTTATAGTGAACTAAATTCGTGTTCTCTAGTTATGCATTTAAGCAGTGGTTTCCCTAGATCACTACTCTCTCTCCCTATATATATATATATATATATATTATATAGTTCATACAAACTGCAGACTACACCAATGTCTGCATTCCCATAATAATTCTATATAAATAAAAGAAAACACATGGCACAAATGCGCATACAGTTCTACTTCGATGTCAGACATAACTTGATACATTGACCCAGAGCAAATAGATGGTGGTGTGTTTTGGAGTTATTTACTGCACGACTATGCAACTTTCTAAAAAAGAACGAGTAGTGAAAGTACGAGGGCGAAGATGCAGTATTAACACGGGCATACTATATAGTCGATGGCCATCAACCTCGAAGTCTCATGACATAAACCAACCAACATGTGTATGTTATGAGTGCATAGAAAAGTTGGGTGCATTTCGTGGGTGATTGGTCATTACATATAATCAGTCCAAACTGAGTTTTCACGAAGAGCATAAGCAAAATAATTGCTTTAAATATGAAAAGTTTGTCCTAACCGACATGTCTCCCATCGACTTGCTGCAGATAGGACAGCTGTAGTGTGTACAAGCATACGCCTGGTGTGAATGAGAGACGGTGATGAGTAGAGGCTCTAATTTCAGTTGTTTGTCGAAGAGAGAAATCAAAACCAGGAAACTATATCAAGGAACAGACCTGGAAACAAGCAGAATGCATGTAATGACCACATGGAAGAGCCTTGACAGCCGTACTTGATGTGAACAAAAAGTCGCAGCATATCGGGCAGTTGCTTTCAAGACCCTTCTCTCTGCATTTGTGTTCCTTTAGTTGCATCCCAAGGCAATAATTGCATGTCATGCAATGGAAAAAATCTATACCAAGACCTTTTCCAACACGGCACAAATTGCAGGATGGACAATGATAGACATCCCTGAAAAGCAAAAACCAGCAAAACTTGTTAACTCGCCGAAGCAAGTTATATCATTACAAAGTTACAAATAGATTTTTCATTTATCATCCAACTGGAGAAGTGGAGACAATTGTAAACAAACAGTATCCACATTTAATGGACTGATATGATCCTTTAATTCCAACTAGTAAGTAGAAACTAGAGCCATATTATATAACAGCCCACAAGAAGGAAACTAAAACTAATCAAAGCTCACCGTTCATCATCGAAGAACTTGCAGCTGCTGCAATAGTACTTTGCCATTGAAAGCCCGTTACAAGAAGGTGTCATGCAAACTGATCCAACCGGCTGAACTTGTAAGCAATTCATACACAACATCTCTGATGTTGCCTTCCTGCAGATATATTAAATGCTAAGAATTACCTTAAGAGTAGAAACACAATGTATAAACAATCTAGTCTGTTCTTTAGGAGGTACCTATCCATTGAATGGTCACTGACTTCATCATGGCAGAACCTGCATGCAACCAGCTTTCCGCAACAAGCAGCACGCAGCTTACAGTTTCTTTTGTAATGCTCACATCCGAAAATTTGTTTCTCAGGATCACGATATGATGGGGTTCGTACAAGTAAATCTTTATCATCATCAACTTCACTAGTTGTTGATTGTGAGAACTTCTGCTGATAAGCTATCCATTTACTAAATGAAAAGTTACAGTGCTCTAAGTAAGTTAATGGCCTAAGTTAACCAACCAAAATGACAAAACTTCCAACAAAAAACCAAAACATTCAGATACTAGTAAGATGGCGGCACCTGGTGATAAGGTGTTGAAGGAGATACGCTTTTCTTCTTGGATCCAGGGTTGGATCATGGGAGACTTTATGCATCTCTAATTCAATCTCATTTTGGTTCATCCGGAAAATATCTTTCCACCCAGGCTTAAATGTATGATCACTTAGGTCCACAGATTCATGGGTATCAATTTCTGAAAAACAAGTACACACAATACTTTAATAAAGTGTCATCCTAGAAAATTGGTGACATACTCCTAGTAGCAAACACAATCATAAACCAAATGCATTGTTGCTTAATAGTATTCCTCCTTTTTGTAAGGGGGAAAAGACCAGAGTGAAGATCCCAATCCTCCCACCCCCCAACTAAAAGACAAAAAGAAGATGAAGCAAACAAATACAATCATTAACTTAGTACGTAAAATTAAAACAGTAACAGGGTAATTTCCAGAAGTACCTTGAGAGATGTTATTTTCTGATGTGGATGCCTGTGATGATGCTGCAAGGGTCCCTCCCCACCATTCATCAAGCCATTCACTGAACATAGTGTTCTTAGTTGCATTCTTCCATGTGTTCACCATCTTGTTTTGCTCTTCCTGTGTAAGAGCAGATGTTACCCAAGGCAGCATTGATTGAAGCACCTCAGCTCCTGTTGTTCCAATAATGCGACCAACAAGCTTATCTTGTTCCTCAACAGAAAAATGCCGGTCAAACAATGGCCAAAGTTCAACCTCTTCACGCAGGACATGATGATCTAATGTTACTTTAATGGATTTGCACATGCCCTGAATCTTTGTAGCCAGCTCATTGTACTTTTGTAAATGATCAATACTACTCAAAGAACCCAATAAACTCTCATTCAAATTGTCACTAGCAGCTTTTGCACTCAAATTCCC
Source organism: Salvia splendens (assembly GCF_004379255.2). Taxonomy (NCBI): domain Eukaryota; kingdom Viridiplantae; phylum Streptophyta; class Magnoliopsida; order Lamiales; family Lamiaceae; genus Salvia; species Salvia splendens. The sequence continues at coordinate 7,380 of NW_024599412.1, read as the reverse complement.
ATGAAGTTGGGAGAGCTCTGCCAGTGCAGATGAGATATCCTCAAACAATTCTTCTTCCTGTTTGTGGTCCAACGTGTAAGAATGACTGACATTGTGAAGAGTTTCCTTTGATTCCAAAGCAGGAAAGACAATTTCATCCTCTGCATTACTATGCGCTCTATACAAACCCCAGAGAAGACGAAATCTACCAGTAAACTGTCTCAGGAAAATTTCATCACAATCACCTAGTTTTCCAGATTCAATATCTAGAAATTCCAAATCTTTCCGGATTGCTTTGTGAAATTTAAAAATATTATCAATTGGCCTTGAATGGCCACTTATACTGGAACTATTATCTGTTTCCCAGTTAAAAAGACTAGAGTTGAGAGAAGGAGCACTTGGACCAAAAGATAATGAGCGTAGAGATTTCACAGTGGCTAGCGAACTCATTCCTAGACTATTGCTATTCACTCCTAGGCCAGGAACACAACAAGACTGATTTGAAGCTTTTGGAGATTCTGTCTTTGAAACAGTGCAAATATTATTTTCAACGGAACACACTAAGTTTGCCTGATCAATTGGCTTCTCACATGTTTGGCCACAAGTTGTAGAGGAAGAACTTGCACAGGCACAGTTACGACAAGATCTGCCAGAATGCTCTTGTGTTTCTCCAGTTTCCTTGGCAAGATAACAACCAATTGCACTAGAAGACAAACAGATTTCCCTAGGATAACCCTTGCATGCCCAGCCAGTAAACAATGTAACCAACGCAGTGTCAGATGCTGGGGCTACACAATAACATCATTTGCTTAGAAGAAATAAAAAGTATCAAGTGTTGGAAAATGAAATATACTGATGAAAAGTTCAAAGTGTTAAGAAGGACTTCAAGGTGTACCTGCCATGTGCATGTTACAAAGAAAGCATCGAGCTTCCTCTTCACTCAATGAACCAACCAACCATGGTAAGACAGACTCAATCAATCTGAGTGGCATCACACATAAGCTCTGGTAAAGAAGTTTGCGCTGTCGCTCCCGGCTGAAATTCTTCCTTGCAAGTGGAAGTACCTGCAATCTAACTCATTGAGACATCCAGAAGCACTGAAATGAAGTATCATTAACATTTGAATGTATGAAACCAATCTTTTATGAATGATAGCTAGCCTCTTCATCAATGCATCTTATACACACTTTATAGAATTTGTGATTAGCACTCTTTCTTGATAAGATAAATTGACCTTTCTGCCAACGTATACAAGTACATGAAGAAATATAAAACAGAAACAACCAGCATAAATCACATACCAGTTTTTCCTCATTCAGAAAATGCTTCTTTATCATCTCCATTATGTGATCAGCCTGTGAGCATAGTTCAGAATAAAATTCAACACATGAGTTAGCTCCAGCACTTTCAATACTTTCTATTAAGCATCGAAATTTTTCGAATTCACTTTCTTCTGCTGCATGCTCCTCGACAAATGACATTTCTACAGCAGGGAATATAACTTTGTCCTCAGCAATGCTGCAGCAAATGCAAATAAATTTAATGCGCCATTCAATAAAGGAACAATGTCCAGAGAAGTACCCAAAAATCATTTGGACTGCATAAACTAGTCTAAATGAGAGGGACTATAGTACCTGTGGAAAATACAGACTTCAGCTATAAATTGAAGCCTTCTGTTGAAGGCAGATAGATCAGAAAAATCTCCAGTGAACTTTATACATCGAGCTGCTTCAGCGATATCAATCAATTCCTTCTGGATAGCTTTATGCCAATGTAATATATCATCCACTGGATGGTATTGCGAAGACCTGATACCACTACAATCAGATGGCAGGAGATCTCTTTTTTCAGTCGAAGGGGATGCATGAGAGCTATTGGAAAGCCTGGGATCATCTTCAGAACGTTTACGCTTGTTGCAAACAGTTACCCCATCCATCCAATAAAAATAATCTTGAATGACATAAAGAGAAGTCAGGAAACGGAGACTAGAAAGTCATTTCTCCTTGTGTTTCTAACCAAACTATCTAACCTGTTGAAGCAGTCTTTCATCTGGAATGATTCTCTGCAAGCATTTACGCATATCCAGCCTTTCATCTGGTGAAATTGATGACGAAAGCCATGGCAGGAATTCTGCCATCATATTTACAGGAATGCTACACAAGAACTGCCAAACCAATGATGCCTGCTCCTCAAATGAAAACTTTTCACTAAGTAAGGGGAACACCTGCCAAATAGAAAACAACTCTGTAATGCATCAGGTTAAGATGATGAAAGCATTGCCTGAATTTTAATCCCAAGCATATCAGAAGTACAATGGAATTTTTTTCTACTCTTAAGTACATCATTTGTAGTCCAGGATGAAATAGTTCTAGGCAAGGGATAAATATCTTAATATTGGACTGGTGTATATGATATGGCAGTAACAACCTAGCTGAATTCCATTTCTCATTTTTATAGCACGCAGAAAAATAGCTTAGGATAAGCAGACTCCGTGAAGAAGCGTAGCCTATCTTAAGTATGAAACGACAACTGGAGATCTAGCTCCATAATATTCGACAAATGGGATGGACAACTTACACCTGACATGCAGCAGTAATGCAAATGAGTTATTTCTGATCCAGCAAAGCACCAAAGGCAACAATGTGCAGCCATATGGATATATTTTTTACTATCTAATATTATATGTATATTTCTTTGAGATAAGCATGATTTTCTGTCGTTGTCAGACAAGGAAAAGAGGGTGGGGAAGAAAGAAAAAGAAGGATGACCAAAACTGAACCTGCTCCTCTTCCTTAGACATGTGCTGACTAATTGATGTTTGAAGTGCTCCTGTACAAGATGCCAACTCTCTTTTGTAGCTTTCCTCATTTCCATATCATTCCCTAACAATGTAAACAACTGATCAAAAAGCACACTTTCACCCTCATGTTCGAGAGAATAAGTCCGTGCCACATTCTTCACACGGATGTCAAGGGCAGGAAATATAACCTGTCATTAATATATGAAAGACTTTTTAGTCGTTAGGTTGCATACTCCAAACAGTTGCATGAGCAAACAAGGAGAATATCAATAACCAATCTTTGATCATTGCAACTACTGTTGACGAAACTACACAGAAACTGACATTGATTCACTGAATATGTCTGATACCACAGTTTCCTGAAGAAACATAGTTAATCAACTTATTTTCCTTAGCCATGAGATATTGTGGCACATAATGAAAGCATGTGAAACTTCAACAACATATTTGCATCACTATAAAGAGGCATGTTCACAATTTTGTGCTAGCAGATACTTTTCCCACTTGCATTTAAGCAACAAAATTTCTTAAAATAGAAATCAGCAATCACAATTAAAAAGCTTGACGAGGAATAGCAGATACAGGTTTAGCTGCCCGTGATTCAAAATTCCAGAGATTGAGTAAAATTTTCTACTAATTTAATTTAACAACACTTATCACGTATTGCGAACTGCAAATCATGCCGTAAGTTCTTCATTTCGCCAAATCAGAAACTAGACCTATTAATTACTCCACTAAAACGAAAACAAGTGACACTAAATAAAAGCACTCTCCAATAAGAATAAAATTAAACAAAAAATAGGCAGGTACCTAAATTCTAGATATTTTCATCCGAAATGCTTTATACAGCGGAGTTATACTCATACCAACCAAATGCACAACACGATCAACTAAAATCAACAAAATAATCATCTAATTCGGAGACGCAGCAAACATCCAAACGGAAAAAATAAATTCAGCACATACCTCGTCCTCGGCATTGCAATGGTGCTTGTAAATTGACCTTAAGAAATGACACTTCTTCATCAATTGCTTGATATCTCCGCCGCTTCCATTAGTTGCCAAAGCCAGGGCAGTCTGGTGAAGGCCGTCCAGCTCTGCTCGAATCGCCTTGTGGAAGAACAGGAATATCCTGATCGGAGACGACAGCCTCAGCGTGGCCGCCGCCCGGCCGGTCTGATCCACCGGCGCGGCCGCCATCACCGAAACGCCGCAGTTCTGTATCTCCGGCGTCGCCATCTACTCCTACAACAACCGTTACGGAAGAGAAAAAAAACGAAAGAGGTCCCCTTTTTATTTAGGAATTTTCTTCTAGCTTTGTAAGTTCTCTCTCTAAAAATTCTCCTTTTTTTTAATTTTGCAATAGTTTTTCGTCTTTTACTGAAAATAAAATGAGTGAAGCGAGGGATCAATTTAAAGGCAATCAGTAGCTGGACACGTGGCGATGGATATTCAAGGTGGTGACGTGGCTGTAGTGGGACACGTCAGCGGAAGTGATGTGAGCCGCGGCGATGCATGGCACGTGAGAGGCGAAGGCTGATTGTGTGCGATGAGTGAGTTGCAGTGGTCATCTTGCCTCGAACTCGAATCCGTTTTAATTCTTTTGCGAGTGTATTTAGTTTGTGTTTTATCTTTTTCATTTTATAAAAGTTGCAATTTTAATCCTTGAATTCTACTATTTTCACTTTCGCATCATTACTTCTTGGATAAAGATTGATGTTGTTTTTTCTATTAATCGAAAAAACTCGAGCCGATAAGTGGTGAGCAAAGGTTCGAAACAAGCGATAAAAAACTACACCGCAAACCATCAAAACAAAAAAAACATAAAGTCACTTATGTGTAATATTGATGATGTTTTTCAACTAAATGACATTGATTTATTTATGAATAGATGAAGTCATTTAACTCATTGACGGTGACATTTACATTTGATTTCCCGAGTTTCAAATTAGATACAATTTCACTTAAATTTTTTGTTATATAACTAGTAATTAAGAACAAATTCAAATTTCATTATTTTTCTGATTGAGTTTTAAAATTGCAAGACAAACTAGGATATAACCAATTAAATATCATAGTTTTTTTGGGTAATTGGTAGTTTTATTTAATATTGAGAAATATTTATTTACCCACTTTTAATTCTCATAGATATGGCTATAAAACAAAAAAAAAGTGTCTAAACTGATTGTAATGCAACCATTTGTCTAGATTCCAAGGTGTAATGATGTGTATCACTTGTTTATGACAAAGTGTTTGTGGACTTTTCCATTAAATCTTATTAAGTGGGATTGATCCACAAATCCTCAATTTTTGAGAATCAGGCCATGGACTATAGTAGGGCTGGGGAAAAATATCGAAAAAATGATATATCGTTCGTATTGTATTGAAAAATATCGAAAATTATCGGATTTTCGATATATCGTCATTTTCGATACGAAACGATACCGTATCGTAAATGTTCGATACGATAACGATATGAATTTCCTTATATTGCAATATATCGTTTTATATCGAATATACGATATATATCGATATTTTCGATATATCGTTTTATATCGAATATACGATATATATCGATATTTTCGATATATCGTTATATCAAATATTCGAATATATCGTATATATCGAAACATATTTGAAATTATAATTTTCGATATACAGATATTCGATACGATATCGATATTGATATTATCCATATCGAAAGTTCGATATATCGAAACTTTCGATACGATAACGATATGAAATTCGTTCATATCGATATTCTCGATACGATATACGATACAACGTTTTCGATACGATATCTCGTATCGACCCACCCCTAGACTATAGAACATAAAATAATTTTTTATTATCACTTTAATTTGGGTAACTTCAATATATTTATAAAAAAAAATTTAAATTTTGATAAGTTCTCCACCAAAAAGTCCTAAATTCTTACCTAAATTTGGGTAAGTACAAAGTATTTACCCACACTAAAATAGCTGGTACTCCACGTCTCTAGTGTTTAAACTACTGAAATGGAATCTAACAAATCTATTAAAAGAATTATGAATGAAGAATTTTCATCACACAATAAGTTTATTAGCCTTTAGATTGATAATGCTAGGTTCAATGTATGAAGCAAGGCGGTTAGTTACGTTCTAGACCTAAGAGCATCCGCAGCGGTGGCGAAAGTCGCCACCGCCGTCCGCGTCGTTGGCAAGGCGAAGGACCGCCGCCGCTGCGCCGCGCCGCTGGCACGGCGCTGCTCGATGTATCGAGCACGTCCGTGCCAGCGGACGCCACGTGTCGCCCTCCCTTCGTCAACGGCATAGCCGTTGAGTTTATAAATTTTTTATTTTTTTTAAAAAAAATCGGTTTTTAATTAAAAACCGATAAAAAATTAAAAAAAATTTCACTTCCCCAAAAAAAATATCCGTTTATAACCGTTTTTACACCTTTTTAATTTTTTTTTTCATTTTTTTACCCAAAAAATACACACTTTCATCTATAAATACCTCCAATTTCACTCCCAAAAATTCACACTTTCACTACACAATTCTCATCATCATTCTCTCATCTCCATTCTCATCTTCAATCTCTCATCTCCATTCTCATCTTCAATCTCTCATATCCATTTTCATCTTCCTCTCACACCCTACAACACCACTATGTCCGGTCACGACGACAACCCAAGCGGCTCCCACGGTTGGAACCCTGAATGGTTCGGTTCGCAACCGTTTCCTAGTCCGGATATGGAATATTCGGCCCCTCCTCAAACCCAAGATTCGGGCGTTCCGGGTGGCTACCGGCCATACCCGGTCGACGACAAGGTGGCTCCGATGGGCGATACGGGTGGACACTGGAGCCTAGGCCTCCCGTCCTTTCCCAAACGCAGACTCCTCCATCTCGCGCCGGTGTCCGCACACCGTACTCACCGGCGGAGATGGATAGATTGTTCAAGTCGTACTTGGAATCTCCGAAGATGCGGTGGTTGGCACGAACCAATCCGGCGATCACTTTTGGTGGCGCGTCTCTCGGCGGTACAATGCAAACCGGCCGCTGGGAACGATCGAGCGCAACGAGAGTATGGTGCGCAACTGCATCGGCCGAGCCAACGACGAAATTGGCAAGTTCAACGGCTATTTCCTCCAGGAGTCGCGGAATGCGGGAGCGGGCGGAGCGAGGTCGACATCATCACTGCGCGCTGAGCACCTACCAATCCATGAACGGTAAGTCGTTCAAGTACCTTAATGTTTGGGCAGGAAACGAGGATGCACCCGAAGTATCTGGGAGGCGTAACATCTTCCTCTAGCGGCTCCTCCAAACGCTCACGGTCGGCATCCCTATCCGACGCCGGCGAAGAAGTGGCTAGCCAACTCGCCGAAGCTAACTTGGGTAGCCCCGAGCGCCGACCAAGCGGTTCCCGACGCGACGCGCAGGAAGGAAGAAGGCGCTGCCGAACGCCGTCGCGCCGCGACTCCATCTGCCCCCGCTCCCGAACCCGCACCCTATGTTCCACCTCCACCCCCGAACAACTCGTTGTGGACCTTTTGGCCAACTCAATATGGCCGATAGGTCAAACTATGACCCCCACGCAACTTCAAACGCACGAGTCCATG
>NW_024599411.1:0-25349 GCF_004379255.2 Salvia splendens | reverse complement strand
ATCTCAATTCCCCACTTACGGGAACCTTCTACACACACCTTTTTTTTTTTTCTCTTCACCAATTTCCTCAAATTGAGAGATACCCAAAATCGACCAAAAGGGAAATCCCCAAATTGAGGAAAACCCTCAATTCCGTCGCCATCCTCACCTCGCCGGAGTTGGCGACTGCCACTGCCACCGTTGGGTCCCTGCACCTCGATTTCCATCTCCAGAATCAGCCACCGCCGTCGTCTCCCTTTGCGGAAAAACGCCGACGCAGCGAGGGGGGGACGGGCAGACGTTGCTCAGCCGCTGTCGCTGAAATTCCGCCGTCGCGCCGGGTTAATCAGCCGCTGCTGTTACAGCAGCCCCGAAACACTCCGATTCGACCCGAATCAACTCCGAACAGCCCCGAAATCAACCCGAACAGCCCCGCACAACCCCGAAAGATAAGTTTCATTACTATTATGTTCCTTTCGCAACTTCAGATTAATCACAACGGGTGTTCAATTGTAATGTTCGGTTTGTCATTGATTGTGTTGTTTGATCGGTGATACTTGTTGATTGAATTATGTGGGAATCTAACGAAATTATTGGGATGATTAGAGTATAGTTCGGATTATCTTAGATAGTATGTATGTATTTGAAGTATACAAGTAGAAATCTTGTTGCAGTGAAGGAAATTAAGGAAACAGCTACTGTGCCCTGTTCTGGCAGCATGTTACAAGTCCCGTTTAACCAAGTAACGACCTCATTTTCTTACCAAATTTTAACTGAACATACTTTTATGTGTCTTCTGCCATGTGACCAAAATCAGCTTCATCCGAGTTCAAATGAATTTATAGTGATTTTTTAATGAGACTGCCCCTGTTCTGCCAGGTTTGAATAAAACAGACATAAACCCTAAACAAATTAGAATTTGAAGTCCAAAGTTAATCCCCATAAAATAGACAGTCATGACTTTTATTTTCATCAGGTTACGTTGAATTTCGACTTCGTTGTTGACCAGAATGATTTTTCAAAGTCGGTGCAAATTCTGTAAAATCTTGGGACATGATAAAAGTTGAAATGCTTATGCTTTAACCTTATTTTTGGACAAGTATATGAAGATATATTTCCTAATGTGAAATCTTGAAGGAGAAATAGTTGTTTTTGACTAATCTAATGTTTTGTAGTATACATGCATAAATAATAGATAAGAATTAGGAAATTAAGTTAGAAAATAATGGTTAACTGTATGAATTTGATACTTTATATGCGAGAGCGAAATATATATTGAAGGGTAATCCTACCCCAGGAAATAACAAGGACAAGGACAAGGAGCAGGAATAAAGGGATTCGTGTGTCAAGGGCGTTTTGGATTTCGAGGTAGTATATTCTACATTAGGTCTTAATTCCTGAATTAAGTTTACGTGATTGCATATAGAATATTGTGTGTTAATCGGTGATACATTATGTGATCTATATATTTTGCTTATGACGTGAAATATGTGAATATTGGTTATGTAATGATATTGATAGAATTGGAATTTATCTGTTTATTTGATATGAGATGGTGTGAAAGAAGTTGTTGATCTGATATGTTAAAGATTATTGGAAATAAGTAATCTGATGAGAAAATGAATATAAATGTGGTTGGAAGGAAAGGTAAATGATATATGCCTATGAAATGTATACTTATATGATTTACATGTGAAAATGTCTGATGATGTCTGTGATGATGTTTGATCTGTATGCGTTGATGTGAATGTCGGAAATTGTCAGATATAAAGTATATTTGTTTGTGTTTACGCCCCGTGCTTGAGTGTATTCTGTGGGTACAATTGGCATGCCATAGGACAACAGCGCTGCATTATCTGTGATATCTCGTCTTCTGAATAACCGAAGCGAGGATCGTCTGTTATCTGATGGGCCCATATCTGATCTGTCTGATATACACCCTATGGGTGGTCTATTCCCGGGATTACCCCTATATATACACCCTATGGGTGGTCTGTTCCCGGGATTATCTGTTTGTACCCTAATGGGTAGTCTGTGCGGCGTCCTCTTAAGGACCATGACCGCGTCTGTATCTGATTCTGTTTTTGATCTGGTCCGCGTACCTTAGTTTGTCACTAAGCACTTAATGGAGGCTATATGTGTTCTGATATGTGAGAACAAGGGTGATTGTTATATGTGTTATGATATCTGATAATGTGAAACCTCTGTTATAACTCTGATGTATCTGGTATATGAGAGCAGATTTTGTTATATGTGTTTGGATATGTGAAAGCTATATTCTTATGTGAAAAACGATATTATGTGATGCTAAATGATATATTCTGATGTTAATGATCCTCTGATGCAAAAAGGGTGAATCTGACATTGTTTGATATGATTTGACGTTGTGTGAAGTTATGATGTTGCTCGACACTAGCAATTGATAATTGATCATGTTTTATTAATATTATGAGATTATATGATTATGCCTTCAGTAAGTCCCAAGAAATCAAAGGAGGAAAGATCAGACTTTTAGTGTTGGTTATTTTGATATGTATATGGTTATGAGAATGTTGGTTCTGGAGAATATTCAAGGGTTAATATTGTAAACACATAGGTTGTATAATGTTTACTTAACTCCGGAAATTAGGCTCTAATGTTGAGTATACTACTGGACTTGTTGAAGCTCACCCCTTCTTTTCCCCCTGCAGATTAGCACTTTCGATTTACGGCTGCTCAAGTCGGGTCACTAGCCAACCTTTTTGTGTTCAGAAAACTCTTTCGGATATGTTAGATGTGGCTGTATAGCAAGTGTAATATAGTTAAGACGTTTCATTTACTTCGTTTTCCAGGTTGTATAATATATATATATAGGCTTTTAGAAACACGTTTATGGTCTAATTTCAGATGTCATATAGCAGTTTTTCCGTTTACCAAGGAAAGGAAAATGATATATCTTTGTATAAAAAAAAGAATCAAGGATTTTCTGTCAAGTCCGGATTTGTACCAAAAGGTGACATCACTTATTCGATTATTAAATTAATCGGGTAAGGGGTGTTACAGGCAGACCCCCAACCCCGTAAATGAGATCAAAATATAATGTTCCAACAACATGATCTTAGCCCAAAAGTGACTAAGATCGAAACTGAGAACATGAAAATGTAAACCAGAGGTCCCACAAGCTGGGATCCTCCATGCTATCAAGACGACAAGAAATGCTAAAAAAACCATCATGAGCTCACGCTCAATCCACATCTCTACGTCGGAAGCGGAAGTTAGGATATCCCAACTGGTCCATCCTAACGAGCGTCTTCAGATACCGAGGCGCGGAGATTGGATCAAAGTATGTAAGGGCAGGGGTCTGGACCCCCCTACCTGCCAGAAAGTCGGCATCCCGGTTCCCTTCTCTGTAGATGTGTGAGAAGCGAACGTGCCGCTGAGATGTCATGCTGCGGATCAAAGCCATATGATGTCTAAAATCTGCGGCGCCAAGATGTCCAGATGACAACAAGCTAACCAGAGCCGCTGAGTCCAGCTCTATCCAAATGTGAGTAGAAAGCTCCATAGCCATCGCCAAACCCCGAATCAGAGCCAAAAGCTTTGCCTCAAAGCTCGATGATGCAGCAACCGGAGCACAGAAGGCCCGCAGAAGGCCTCCATCAGAGCCACAAACTAATCCTCCCTCCCCTGCCTCCAGTGCCGATGTAGAGAAGGCACCCTCTGTGTTCAGCTTCACCCAAGGTGCATCAGGGGGATGCCATAGTACCATGAGCGACCGCAGAACACGTTGTCTGGGGGAGAAAGGCATGAAATCAACCGACGGCGCGCATCCCCTCCAATGATTCGGGGCGAGCTTGCCGGCCAGAACAAGTACATGCAGGTGATGAGTGACCTGCCAAATAACATGTGAATGACGAAAAGGACGACCGCCATGCTTGCAGCCATTCCTCTCGTCCAAAGAACCAAGCAATCAAACAGGGAACCAGGAAACTAATATGCATGGTGGGAGCCCTCTGGAAGGAAGACCTCCGCCAGTGACCTAGTCTAAGTGCAATATCAGTGCTCGTGTGAATCGGTGTGTGCGAGGAGGAAACCAGGCATCGAAATACTCCCATGCAGAAACCACCGACTGACTCGAGGACATGACCGAGAGACTCAACCGAAGGAGACCTACAACACTGACACCTAGACGCTAACTCAATCCCCCTCCTCTGCAACTTCTCATCCACCGGCAGCCTACCAAAAAGTAACCTCCAAATTAACACCGAGATGGTAGGGGTCAACCCCTGATTCCAAATAAGGCCAAAAATCTCCCTCTTCGGCAAATCTAGTCCGGATGCTCTCTCAGGCTGAGGTCACAGAGAACTCGCTATGGCTAGTCAGACTCCACCGTCTCACATCCTTCGCCCCCAACTCGATCGGCGTGGCTCTGATCTGGTCTATCACATCGAGAGGTACGCCAAACCTGAAAGATAAACTATGCAGCATATCCTAGTTATGTTTGTTTTGCTAAAACGGCGGCAACGGAACTCTACGTGTTCTCATCGATTGAAAATGTCACAAGATCGTTCGTTATCAATCATCGAAAAATGTTATGCCCCAGTGCATACAAATACGATATATACTTCCCAGCATTCCAGGATATCCGTATACCCTCTCGTGCATATCCGGCAGGAACTGGCAATCGTCAGTGTTTGGCTTCCTCGAATAAGTGTCGTCGAAAGCTTCCACAACTCTCCGATGAAAATTATTTAGTCGGCCAGTGGTATCGGCGACGTAGAGATACTCGTCGAATATATTTGTCGCCCCTCCATTAGCTAACTGCCCCATTACAGTCATGCACTTCTGCAGCGTCGATAGTCCAGATTTTCCGTTGGCATCAGGACGCTGCTGGAAGTAATCATCATGTGCCGCCAACGTGTTAGCAATGCACAACAAAAGATCTCGACGCATTCTAAAATGCCAGCGGAAAACCATCGGACCTCACTGGGCTCTTCGGCAAAATAGTCCAAGTACAGTCGTTGGGCAGCCACAGTGTGCTTACGGAAGACCCGCTTGCCAATGCTGGATTGGCCTAGGGACCGACGGCTTTAACTGTTCTTGCCGTCGTCATTCCTCTACGCGCACTGCGTAATCTAACATGGCTTGTTCTAAGATCATTTGTATCTCGTCTTCATCGTTGTCACGGGGTTCCATTTCGAGTACAAAGATTTGGAGAAAGAGAGAGGAGTATGAGAAGACTAGTGGGTGTGGCCGTGTGGGTGTGGGTGAAATGAAATACTAGGAGAAAGGGTATTTATAGTGTGAGTTTTGGAATTAAAAATAAATAAATAAAAAATACGCGATCGGCGGTCGGCGCTGCAATTGGCGCCGATTGTGGTCGGCGCCGACGACATGTAGGGCATTGGGGAGGGACCATTGATCGGCGGTTCACCCATAATAGGGGACGATCTCACCGCCGATCGATCGGCTGGCTGTGAGATCGTGCCCCTATTGTCAATGCTCTTAGAAGGTTTTTGAATTGAAAATATAAATGGATTGATTAACCCTAAAGTTGTTGATTTTTTGGTAATGTGAAACAAAATCACAAGTATTATGCATTCTGGCAAAGCTACCACCAAGTATGTTACACGTGCACCTTTATAAAAATCAGTGAATCATGAAACACATGAATGAAGCTTTTATGGCATAAGAGAATCAGCATTCGAGAGATTTTATTTGTTTATCTAGAAAATGATATCCTGATAAGCATGGAGCCCAATCGACTTATTGCAATCACAAAAAAAAAAGCTTCATTATATTCATTTCTCAACTGGTAGCCTACTTATTCTGATTCAGTCCCAAACAATTTTTCCAAGGATTAGTCTAGATAGATAAAAATAATACTATAGGCTAATCCTTTGTTTATTTCGATGGACTGAAAGTATCTCCATATATATCTTCCTATAAATAAAGAGGAAAGAACCCTCAGCATTAACATAAACTCTTGTCCAAGCCAAGAAACTAAGAGAGAATGGCGAGCAACAGAATGTACTGCAGGTGGTGCCGGATGGTATATGCGGTGCCACTCAACGCGCAGAGCCACTCCTGTCCTAGCTGCTGCGCCTATGCAGCAGATGGTAGGGTGTATCAAAGCAATGCACCACCACAGCAGCTGAGTCCCCCCTCTCATGCTTATGGACGCAAACGAGCCGTGCTGTGTGGCATCACCTACAAGGGGCATAGACAGAGCCTTCGGGGCAGTGTCAACGACATCATGTCCATGAAGAGACTTCTTCTCCAGAAGTTCCGCTTTCCCCTCTCCAGCATCCTCGTCCTAACAGGTATAGTATATATTCTTGTTTTGCCATTTTGGTCCGTAAACAAAATTAGTCTACTTGTATTTTGTGGTAGTAAATTTTTTTAAAAAAACTGACATGACACGTAAATAGGAGTATAAGTCTTGTAGTATGATTTTGTTGAGAAAATATATGTGGCGCAGAGGAGGAAGAGGACTACAGGCGTGTACCGACAAAGAGAAACATCCGTAGGGCGCTGGGGTGGCTGGTTGAAGGCAGCCGGGCAGGGGACTCGCTGGTGTTCCACTACTCGGGGCATGGGTCGCAGGTGAGGGACCGCGATGGGGACGAGGTGGATGGATATGACGAGTCCCTAATGCCGGTTGACTACGAGACAGAGGGAAGGATACTGGATGATGAACTGAATGCGATAATTGTTAGGCCGTTGCCGAGAGGGGCAACCCTTCATGCCATCGTCGACACTTGCTCTAGTGGCACCTTTTTAGATCTCACAATGTTTGCAGAGTCAATAGGTCTTAATTTTCTCTTGACTTAGAGCGTTCACCCCACTATAGTATATATGTGTGTCACTCACTCACTCACTCCTCATGTGTTTGATCAGGCAAGCGTACTACAAGTGGGAGGATCATCGCCCCCCGAATGGCGCCTACAAAGGCACCAGCGGGGGCTTGGCCATCTCTATCAGCGCATGCGATGATCATCAGAGCTCCGGAGATACCACTGTATGTCATATTTTCCGATTTATCAAACTTGCTAACGTACCCGATTTCATTGTTAAGGAATGGTGCTACTATATCTATACAGGCTTTCACTGGCATTGCAATGGGGGCACTTACTTACAGCTTTGTCCAGACATTGGATCAAGCCAAGAGTGTGAGTTATGGGCATCTGATGCTTGCCCTGCGCAACAGAATAGGGGCAGTACAACAGGCTCTTGGTCTCAACAGATATGACTACAAACCAATACAGGTACGGTATGTATGCTTACATATACATTTTCTTCTTCTTGTGTTTGCATAAACCTAAGCAAGATATTTTCTAATTGAGTTAGCAAACTTAGATTTTGGCAAAGGTAAGAAGGTGCCTGTGTTCCTACAAAAGGGCTGTTTGTTTTCTCATGCTTTTGGCTGAAAATGTCATCTTAATAATCTTGTTCAAGTTAAGTTTGATTTTGGGCCATTCAACACATCCTTTGCACATTAGATATATACTCCTCCTATATTATGCATGCAGTAATATGGAGTAATACTTATTGATTGTTTACTTTTGCATGTAGGAACCTCAACTGTCTTCTTCTCACAAGTTTGAGATTCACTCGAAGACTTTTACTATATAGAGATGGATGGGCTGCAGATAAAGAACTAAATAAGTAATGAATTTACTACAAAGTGATGTAAAAGTGTATAAATATTCCTGTATTTGACTCACAAAACTGCTATGTGCCCTATATTAGTAATTTGCACTATAACTATTCTCAATCTATATTATTATAAAAGCATTCAGTCTGTATAATAGTATGTGCCCTGTAACATAAAGAATGAATAAGAAGTCATAAAACATAACCAAATCCCCACACAAATTAACTGATTCTTCCCTAAAAATAGAAACTCTTTTATTTTGGTTCATCTCTTAATAATACAAACTTTCAATATTACACAAAAAATATTAATTATTTTTTCACTAATATATTTTCTTTTTTATCTCATATTTTCTCAATTTTTGAATTAAAATTAGTAAAGTTTCTATTTTTAAAAGATGATAGAAGTGTAATTGAGAAGATTAAGAGCATCTCCAATGCCGGCGTCAAAATCGCGACGCCGATTTTTCGCCGACGCCGAACCATTGGAACGGCGTCGGGCGAAATCGGCGTCAAAATCGGCGTGGCCATGCCGATTCGCGCGATGACGCCGGTTCCGACGCCGATCCTCACGGCGCCATTGTGGGTCCCGGATCGGCGTCAAACCGGCGTCAGATTTTATTTTTTATTTTTTTTTTCTTTTGAAAACACTATATATACGCGTTTTGAACGTCATTTTCATTCGCACCACTTGTTTTCATTCGCCCTAGGTGGCCCGTCTTTGTGAAGACGATCCGGTGCGCATCAGATGCGAAGAAGGCCTACTTTGCGACGCGGCAGGAGTCGGCGCGAAAGGACGTGGAGCGCGCATTTGGTGTGCTTCAGGCTCGATGGGCTGCAGTTAAGGGACCAACGCGTTTGTGGAATGTCGACTGCATTGCTGATATACTGTACGCCTGTATTATCATGCACAACATGATTGTCGAAGATGAAGGTGTACAACTGACTGATTGGGCCAACGACGATAATGAGGCCGGTCCAAGCCACGGCGTCGCCACCGCCAACGTACGAGGTGGGGTACCTCACGATGAAGAAGCCCTCCTCCAAGCACATGCCGACATGCGTCAGACGAAGGCTCGTATTCGACTCCAAAAGAATTTAGTTGAAGAGTTGTGGGCACGGAGGATTGCAAGGCGTTAGTTTTTATGTAAATTTATGTAATTTTTTAAATGTAATTTTTTAAATGTATTTTTTTAAATTATTGTACTTTTTGAAATTTTAATAGTATTATTCAATTTAAATGTATTTGTCTCGTAAATTAAATTCCGTATGTTGATACGATTGTAAATTAAATTATATAATTGTTATTAGTGATGTGGATATGTAGTGTGAAGGCTATGTGAGGGCTATTTGATGTCCAGTTGATGTGGCAATGGCAAGCTGATGTGGCAGGAGAATTGTAGTACTGATGATGTGACAATGTGAAGGCTATGTGAGGGCTATGTGAAGTCCAGGCTTACTGGAGATGCTCTTAGTATAAATTATATAAATTCATTCAGCGTTTCTTTTGAGTCGACTACAATAGTCCACAAATCCATTTCCTCTGATTCGAAATCACAGAAACCAAAAACAGAATGTCTCTGTTTCTGGATCAACAATTCTACAATTACTGCCTCCTTTCCCTCTTCGCTATCACCTTACCCACCATCATCTCCCTCCTCTTCCTCACCGCCCCCTACGGCAAGCACCACCGCCCCGGGTGGGGCCTTCCCTCCCCCCTCCCCTCGCCTGGTTCCTCATGGAATCCCCCACCCTCTGGCTCACCCTCCTCCTCTTCCCCCTCGGTAAAAAACCCCTCTCCTCGCGCCGCCGCCCTCATCTCCCCCTTCCTCCTCCACTACCTCCACCGCACCCTCCTCTACCCCCTCCGCCTCCTCCGCGCCGCAAAACCACCACCGCCCCCGGATTTCCGGCCAGCGTCGCCGCCATGGCCTTCGCCTTCAACCTCCTCAACGCCTACCTGCAGGCGCGCTGGGTCTCCGAGTACGCCGATCTCAGCGAAGATCGGTGGTTCTGGTGGCGGATGGAGCCGGTGCCGCCGTGTTCGCCGGCGGGGCGGCGGCGAATATTTCGTCGGATTATGCTTTGTTGGCGCTAAAGGAGAAGGGGGGGGGTATAGGGTGCCTAAAGGTGGGCTTTTTGAGTGGGTGAGTTGCCCTAATTATTTGGGGAGATTTTGGAGTGGGCGGGCTGGGCCTTCATGACGTGGTCGTGGGCCGGGCTGGCCTTTTTTGTCTACACTTGTGCCAATTTGGTGCCGAGAGCGATGGCAAATCATAGATGGTATTTGAAGAAATTTGCTGGCGATTATCCAACCAACAGGAAAGCTATTATCCCATTTTTCTGTTGACTTTTTATTATTTATCGAATGTTCTTCTTTTTGCCTCTGGATTCTAATTTATGATATGTGAGTTTCTACTACAATTTCGTACATGCAATCACAAATGTTTCATATTCCGATTTTGTAACATGTGAATCATGTTATATAAATGTATGAAAACCTTTCATATTTGTTTCTAGCCTCGATTTAGAAAGTTAATTGTTAGTTGTGATGTGAAAAGGGGTTTTTTAATTGTGGGATTAGTTTATTTGAATAATTTTCCACTGCAAGAGAATTCAAAAATATTTATATAATATTGCCACATTATTTAATATGCTAACAATGTTATTAAATTATTCTCGTTATTCCTAACAAATAAAACAAGATTAATGGAGAAGTTTAATTTTTAAATAACGTAATCTAGTCTAGCCTCTTCGAATCAATATTGGAAAAATAATGAAGAGAGTGAAGGAAAAGAGAAAACAGGGGTAGATAGTTATGTGAGGATTCTGGTAATGTGGAATTAATGTTTTATTTCTTAAAGAAATTAATTAAATTAAAATGACATCATTTTGACTGTCACATATATTCTACTTTGTCATAGTAGTATCAGTTTTGATTTTTTTGTTTATGGAAAAAGGTTGAAAAATCCAAAGTCCATGCGTTTGTATTCATTAAATATTGTTTGAAGGAAAAACTAAAAAATATCACCATTTTATATATTTGTATGCAAATAACCTTTATTTATACCATATATATCATTTTGAAATATTATATAATTATTCTCTTGATTATTTTATTCTGCCCCCCATTTTTTAGTCCACAATTTATAGCTATGGAAGTAGAGATTTATTTTTCTCTTGACCAGAATAATTCATTTTGAAACTAAGAGCATGCGCAGCGGTAGACGGACGGCGTTCGTCCGTATGTGCCGCTGGCACGGACAAACTCCTTCGCCGCTGCACTCGCGCCGCTGGCACGGCGCTGCTCGCTGCGAAGAGCACGTCCGTGCCAGCGAGCAGGCGACGTGGCGGCACGCGATTGGGCAACGGCATAGCCGTTGGCTTTGAAATTTTTTTTTTAAAATCGGTTTTTAATTTTTTAATTAAAAAACCGATAAAAAAAATTTCACTTCCCAAAAAAAATATATCCATTTATTACCGTTTTTTACCACTTTTAAAATTTTTTCCCCCCCCCAAAAATACACATTTTCATCTATAAATACCCTAATTTTCACACCCAAAAATTCACATCAAACTACACAATTCTCATCTTCATTCTCCCATATCCATTCTCAATCTTTCTTCCACTCCTACACCATAACAATGTCCGGCCACGGCGATAACCCCCTGGGCTCCGGTTGGAACCCCGAATGGTTCGGTTCACCACCGTTTCCTAGTCCGGAAACGGAATACTCGGCCCCTCCTCAAACCCAAAGTTCGGGCGTTTCGGGTGGCTACCGGCCATACCCAATCGACGACCAAGGTGCCCCCAAAGGGCGATACGGGTGGACACCGGAGCCTAAGCCGACCGCCCCCTCCCAAACTCCGATTCCTCCTACTCGCGGTGTCCACACACCGTACACTCCGGCGGAGATGGATAAATTGTTCAAGGCGTACTTGGAAATCTCCGAAGATCCGGTGGTTGGCACGAACCAATCCGGCGATCACTTTTGGTGGCGCATCGCTCGCCGGTACAATGAAAACCGGCAGCCGGGAACAGTCGAGCGCAACGAGAGTATGGTGCGCAACGCCATCTTCCGAGCCAACGATGAAATTGGCAAGTTCAATGGCTATTTCCTCCAGGAAGAGCGGAATGCGGGGAGCAGCCGGAACGAGGTCGACTTCATCACTGACGCGATGAGCACCTACTAATCCATGAACTACAAGTCGTTCAAGTACCTCAACGTTTGGCAGGAGACGCGGACGCACCCGAAGTATATGGGAGGCGTAACATCCTCCTCTAGCGGCTCCTCCAAACGGTCAAGGTCGGTAGCCCTATCCGACGCCGGCTCCGAAGAAGTGGCTAGCCAACTCGCCGGAGCTAACTTGAGTAGCCCCGACGCCGGCCCGAGCGGTTCCCAACGCCGACCGCAAGGAAGGAAGAAGGCGGCGGCCAACCGCCGTCGAGCCGCGGCTGCAACCGCCGATGCTCCAGTTCCCGCTCTCGTTCCATATGAACCACCTCCACCCCCCACCAACTCGTTGTGTCAGCTTTTGGCCCAACTCAATATGGCCGATAGGTCCACTATGACCCCCTCGCAACTTTGATCGCACGAGGCCATGATATTGGGCCTCCAAAGACAATTGGGGGTAGTGCCGCCGGATGAGAAGTCGTCAACGGGGTATTTTTAGCTTTTAATTATGTAATTTTTAGGAGTTTAATTATGTAATTTTTAGGATTTTAATTATGTCTTTTTTATTTTATTTGTAATTTGTAATATTTATTGTGGTTTTTTAATGAAATTTAATATTATGGAAATATTTTTGTTTAATTGAATTTTAAATTGAATTGTGCTCGTCCTTGCGGAAGAGCACAACTGTGGGTGTTGTGCTCTTGCCAGAGAGCAGGCAGGAATAGTAGCGCTGAGCCCACAACCGTGCTCGCTGGCAAGAGCACGGTTGTGGATGCTCTAAATACCACTACTTCCGGTCACAAAAATATCTGAATTAGTTTCAATCTATTTATTACTACTATAAATTTTACTTATTGTAGAAAGGGGTGGCAAAACGGGTAGCGGATAATAGGTAATTCCTATCCCGACCTGATACCCGATACCCGTCGGGTATCGGGTACCCGCTACCCCATGATTGCGGGAAACGGGGCGGGTCGGGTAGTGTATTTTAGAGTTTTGCGGGTATCGGGTATACCAGATAAATCCGAAAATATCCAATTTTTTCACAGTTAAGGTTTTCAAAATTTAATTTTAGTTAATTAGTTTCAAATGTTTAATATCCAATAAATTATACTCCGTATCCTCTAAATTCGAATCCCATCTGACCTCTCTTCCAATTTCACTTCTAATTTTATTTCGTCTACTCGCCGCACATTACACCCGCTACCTCCATTGCTCCACGCATAGTATATTAAACTAAGTATGTAATAGGACACACATTGACACATATATAATATATTTATATGTATTAATGTTACTTATGTTGATGATGAATACCAGTACACACGTATACAGGTACACACATGTATATATTATACTACAATACTCAGTATCAGTACTCACATAGATATCAGTACTCACATAGATATATTATATACGTATAAGAGTGATACACATATATTAAAAAAATGCAGTTTCGGGTCCAGTTTCAGGTCGGGTACCCGCAGTGTCGGGTACGGGATACCCGACTCGGGTATCAGGATTACCCCATAAAATGCGGGACGGGTATCGGGACTGATATTCTGGCTGAAATTGGGTGCGGGTACCCGTACCACGGGTATACCCGATAAACCCGAAAATACTTGATTTTTTCATAGTTAAGGTTTTCAAATTTTTAATTTTAGTAAATTAGTTTCAAATGTGTAATATCTAATAAATTATACTATGTATCCTCTAAATTCTAATCCCCTCTGACTCTCTTCCAATTTCACTTCTAATTTTATTTCGTCTACTCGCCGCACATTTCACCCGCTACCTCCATTGCTCCACGCATAGTATATTAAACTAAGTATGTAACAGTACGCACGTATACAGGTACACACACGTATATATTATACTACAATACTCAGTATCAGTACTCACATAGATATATTATATACGTATAAGAGTGACACACATATATTAAAAAATGCAGTTTCGGGTACAGTTTCGGGTCGGGTACCCGCAGTGTCGGGTACGGGATACCCGACTCGGGTATCGAGATTACCCGATAAAATGCGGGACGGGTATCGGGACTGATATTTGAGAGAGTACCCGCGGGTACTCTCTCAAATATCAGTCCCAATCGGGTGCGGGTACCCGCGGGTACCCGTTTCGCCACCCCTAATTGTAGATATGTCTCATTTTGTACTAACAAAATTTTATTTATATTTCTATTTTTCACTTTATAAATTTTGTATTAAACCTTATATCTATGATAAGCAAAACTTTGTGTGGACGAATATTAATGGATTCACACTGTAATCATGATCACGTAGCAAAAATATTATGCATACATGATCAATAAAATTAATTAACAAATTTGTCAAATATTTGAGAGAGAACTAATATCAAGGGCTACTAGTCCAAAAGAAATTTTTTTGTCGCAACGATGAAAGGGAGTAAGGGTTGGTATTCGAATATGTACTTGAACTCGAACTTGAATTTGAATATGAACTCAAGTTAGAGCTTTAACTCCAATTCCAATTTGATCTTGGGCTAGAACTATCTTCAATTAAAAATGCTTTCAAATGCTTAGCAAACTCCCTTGGTTTTTCAATGTTCAAAGCATGTCCAGCATTCTTTATCACTTTAATTCTTGCATTGTCACCTATGTGCCTGCAATTATTCTATTACAATCTAGCAATTTCACAAGTGAAGATTTAAATAAAAGAAGAAGAAATATAAAATAATACATCAAACACCATTTAGTAGCATTGTTTTTGTTCAACTCTTTATCAATATTAGTATATGTTGGGAGAGGATCCGCTGCCGTGTCTATTGACATAGCATCTCATGCAGTGATGTTATTTACACCGACTAAAGTCTAAATTTTGTCTCTTACATTCGCTTTAAAAAACTTTTAAGTCCTATATATTAAGTGAGTTACATTTTTTTTTCCCAAACAATATGTTTGGATCCATAACTAACATTTTCCGTTAAATTTAATGGTCAAACATGTTTTGACCAAATTAATGACTTAATTATGAATCTAATTAGTCAGATTAACCTAACTAATTTAATATAAAAATTATAAAATACTTCTTACCTATAATTAATATTAAATTTAAATTGATAAAACATTTTTCCTATGAATTTCACCTATAATAAAAACAAAATTTGTGAATATTTTATAAATTATAATTGAGTTTTATATTATAGGTAAAATTTTATAAATTTTAATATTTTATATTATATGTAAAAAACTATTTCTTGACTTTTAATACTTTTATTATAGGTATAAACATATTAATATAAATAATAATATTGAATTTGTTAGGTTAACCTGATTAACTAGATTTGTAATCAAGTCACTAATTTGATCAATACATGTTTGATTGTTAAATTTAAAGGAAAATGTTAATTGTGGACCGAAATATATTGTTTGGGACCAAAAAGTAACATACTTGATGTATAGGACCAAAAAGTTTTTTAGAACAAATATAAAGGACCAAATTTGGACTTTAGTCTTTTGCATCCACACTGTTTTTTTTTTTTTGAAAATCTTTTCTATTCTTTTAGATTTTCATTTGATATTTAAGTTAATCAATTTCAAACATTGTTTTTTTTCTCACGTATTACATTTTTCAATTTTTATCTAATCATATGTGAATCTGTAAATACACTTACTAAAACGCGCAACACTCGTTGTGGTGTCTTTATACCAAACTATGTCATTTTTTATTCAATTTTTCTCTTTTTTTAAATTTTTTACATTTTCCTTATGCTATTTAAAAGAACAAATAAATTTTTATTTTTATCTGTATCGTGTTCTTTTTATTTTTATGATTAGGTAAAAACTGAAAATTTGAAATAATGCAATATGTGAAAAAATATGTCTTTGAAAAATTTGGTTAATCAAAAATAGAAATAAAATGTTATGATAAATTAGTTTTTAAATCAATACCAATAAAATAAGTATATAATTATGAGCAGTAGATAGAAAAAGAATACTATTTTATTTTTAATAAGAATCAGGATATTTAATTAAGATATTAGAGCTAAGTTAATTAAGTATTTTCTTATTATACTTAAATTACTAATTTAATTACACTAATTACTTTGTCTTTAATTTACAACTTAACAAGAAAAGTGTGAATGGTATTATGGATGAAGTACTATGTTGGTGGTCTCTAACCTTTGGAGTCTGAATCCCAACTCCAGTGGGAATATTTTGTCCTGCTCTCCCCATATGATCAACGTTGGCTGTTATATTTATATATATATGGACAAAACAAATAATTAAGCAATAGTTTAAATTGTGATATACTAGTATTCTATAAGAAAAAGTAGTTGAAATAATTTACATAACCTGTTCGATCTTGGGTATTCTGTCTAGCTTTCTGTCGGCAGTTAAAGCATGAATTAGTTCTTTTTTCTGAGCAAGAAATTCTGTACAGAAAACCTGCACTCCACCAAACAATTTGTCACCAAAATAAATTAAGTACGTAAGATATCTCTTTGAGAAACTACATATATCTTCCTCATCAAAATGTTAGAGCATCTCCAATGGTGGACGTCCGGTCGGACATCCGCGACGGGCGACCGGGACGTCCGCCATTGTAACGAAGCAACTCGGATACGGGCGTCCCGTAAGGACGTCGGATGTCCTCGGACGTCCGGGCGACGGGCGGGCGGACGTCCGCCATTGTGGCGTGGGTCGGACGTCCGGTATTATTTTTTTTATTTTTTTTTAACTCTATATTCGTGTTGAAATTTTATTTCCGTAAACGTAAATTGCTTTATTTGTGAATTTGTGCTTTTTTTTATTGCGGAAAGTCCTAGTGGGAAGGGCGGATTGTGCAGGGGAAGTCCTAGTGACGTGGCAGTGGGATGGGAAGTCCTAGTGACGTGGCAGGAGGTGTTTTTGAGAAGTCCTAGTGGATGTCCGAGTGGGACATCCGTGCATTGGAGATGCCCTTATGTCTTCTTTATACATAGACAATTTTGTTTAATTCATTGGCCGATTTGCAGATAAAATTTTACCACTAAACTTAATCAAAATTTCAGCATTTTGTTTGATTATTATGTTAAAGTCTCAATGATCCTAATGAATCATATGAGAATCATATATTGTCTTAGAGTTCTGAATTCGAAATTTAGAATATATAGTCCCTACCAAAACAAATTTGATAATACGCAGAATAAAAGACGACGACGTACGTGGATATAATCGGAGAGGAAGCAAGAAGGGACGCCCTTGACCGGCTTGGCAAAGGCGAACTTGATCAACTCCCTGAGCTTCTGCGGCGTCTGCGGCATGAGAATGCTGGCCACCTCCTCCAGATCCGCCACCTCGAACAGCCCCTCCTTGAGATCCTTCTCCTCCAGGCACACCCCGGAGCAGCACACCACCACCTTCTCCACCATCTCCGGGAACTGCGCCGCCATGCTGTAGCTGACGAAGCCGCCGTAGCTGATCCCCACCACGCTCAGCCTAGCCACCCCGTGCGCCTCCATCAGGCGCATCAGGCACTGCGCTTGAAAGTCTTCAGAGCGGTCAGGGCGTCGCGTCCACGACTCCCCGAAGAAGAGGAGGTCGGGGACGTAGACGTTGTAGCGGGGCATGAGGTGGTGGAGGAGGTCGCCGTACTGCCACATGGCGTTGGCGCCGAAGCCATGGACCAGCATCAGGTTCGGCTTCGACGCCTTATGGCTCTTCGGGACCCAGCAGTGCATCACCGTACCCTCTTGCAGATCCGTTTTCGTCGACCGGAGCCCCGAGTATGAGAAGAAGCTCCGGTACAGAAAGTCCGCCGATCCGGTCAGGCTCAGGCTACGGGCCATTTTTTTTTGTTCCTTTCTTTCTGTGTGTGTGTGTGTATGTGCGTTTTTATATATATAACACGTATGAATATATATGTATGTAAGGATTTTTGTTTTGATTTAATGGGGCATTGTTACATACACGCACATACACATGCACAAATATGCATGGCAGAATTGGGATTCTCTCTCTCTTCTTTTTTTTTGTTTTTTTTTTGTGTGTAATGGAGATGGAATGGGGGATTTGGATATGTAGTTTGGATGGATGGACTGCAGCAAGGTGTGGAGATTTGGTGGAGGGAGGGAGGAGAGAGGGCTATTGTTAGGGTTACTTGAGTTTCGGTCAATTTATGTAGTACTCCCTCCGTCCACGATTTAAAGAACATTTTTGCCATTTTGGTTTGTCCATGATTTATAGAACCATTTACTTTATTCCACTTTTAGTATACAGATCCCACGTCCCACCAACATATTACATTCACAATCCAATATAAAACTAATACTTTAAATTAGTCCCACATTCCACTCACTTTCTCCCTTTACTTTTCTTCACAAAGTCAAATAATTTGTTAAATCTCGTGTCAAGTCAAAATGGCTCTTTAAATGGTGGACGGAGGGAGTACATCTATAATCATTGGTGTTGATTTTAATCTGTTGATTATTTACCAATATTAATATTAATATACATAAATGTAATGTGTATGTACACGAATTGATATTGTGGTTGAGGATTTTTTATAAAGTGTTTTCATTTCCATGGCATCATTTTATTACTCCATCTTCACTTTGGAACAAGTTTGCAGTTTATTCAAATGGCAATCCTTAACGCTGATTTCCCAATAAATATTGTGCATCTGGGGAGAAGATTTTATGTAGAATGTTATTGTACATGGCTTGTTTGAGACATAGGCAAACATTGTTCGGTCATATTAATATTATTAGTTTTATTTTAATAATGTTCTATACAATAAGTTACGATTCTTGAACTTTTTTTAATTCATTATTTATGTCGAAATTATATAGTCTTTACTATCACAATGAATATGGCCCACCGTTTATTAAAAAACCATG
Organism: Salvia splendens; assembly: GCF_004379255.2. NCBI lineage: Eukaryota > Viridiplantae > Streptophyta > Magnoliopsida > Lamiales > Lamiaceae > Salvia > Salvia splendens. The sequence continues at coordinate 6,705 of NW_024599411.1, read as the reverse complement.
AGCATGAGCAGTTGTGAGAACATGTGTTCTCTGAAGGAGTCAGGAAAGTAACTGTCGATAAATGTGATACTATTATATAGATTATATAAAGTAAAGGCCAAAATTGATCTAAACATATTTTAATTCATGCCAGATTCAGTCCAAACAGATTTTAGTTATAGATATTATGTTTTAAATTATTGCATCCCACACATTTCAAATGGGGCCAGATTCAGTCCAAAATGGACGGAGCTGTCAAATAGTAATACTCAACGTGTGATAAACCAATTTTGACCCAATTAAATTCTTAATTTTGATTATTGGCTCCATTGAATATCATTGCTTTCAAGCTAATTTGTTGGCCATTAACAATTTCTTCAAATTTTCATTACAAATCTGAAAATGGAGATGAGAGCAATCTAAGATATCGGCTTAGGCGAAGACCTCACTCCACCCCTTCGCCCTCTCGCCGCCGTCCTCCACGGCTCTGCCCTCAGCTTCCATTGCTCCGCCTGCTTCTCCACCCTTCCTCGGCATCCCTTATCCCCTTTCAGCGATATTCCCACTTTGTCCCAACTCCTCTCTATTGTTCCCTCAGCTACTCGGTCACTTTCTGCCAGCCATTCCTCCTCCGGTGAACACCGCATTGTCTCCAACTCTCCTCATTCCTTGTAGGACTCCTCCTCCGACCTCCGCCTCACCCTCCACTTTGCTCGTGTTTTCAAAATCCTTCCTCAAGAATGCACCTTTTCGCCTCAATTAGGAGTAAAAAATGAATCCATTTGTCAAGATGGGGAATCCCAAGTAGATGATTGTTTGGAGAGAATTGCCGGTTAGATGACCACAGATGTAAATTTGGAGGGCTTTGCGTTCGATAATCACCAATGCAGTGGAGATTCAAGAAATAAACGGTAGTTGCTTAGGAATTGCGGTTTACAGTGCTGCATTTTCTTGGATCAATCACATGGATCAATCACAGTTGTTCTCCAAATTCTTGCTACCAGTTCTTGGTGGGGCAGCAAACGATGAGTTGTTGCCTCTCAAAGTAGAAGGGCATATAATTTTGGGTTGCTGCAAGAATTAGGAGTCTTCAAAGTAGAAGAATCAGAAGAGGGCCAAAATGGGGATTTGAGAGTGGTGAGGAGAGCGATGAACAAGAAAGGAAATTGGGGGTTTGTTGTTGGGAAGGAAATTGGGGTTTGAGAGTGATTATTATTTGCAAAATAATTAAAAATTTATCATCAAAACGATTTTAATTGGGTCAAAATAGGGTTAACACACGTTGACTGTTACTATTTACTATTTGACAGTTCCGTCCATTTTGGACTAAGTCTGACCCGAATTGAAATGTGTAGGATGCAATAATTTAAAACGTAATGTCTACTACCAAAATTGTAAAATGGCTATATGTTTAGGACTAATTTTGGCTTTTTACTCCTATTATTTATTAACAAATCAATAATCAGAAGAAAAACCGATACCTTTTTGAGTGTTCCACAACTACGACCTGGAATCATTTAAGAAGTTTTGTTATCTGTAGTTATATAGCTGAACTGATTTATCCATTCTTTTCGTGGAGAAATTAATCACCTTGAAATCATAATTTTTTTCCTAATTAAAGAATCAGTGCATGAAACAACAGCTTGGGTATGTCCAACCTTAAATTACAGAAGCAGCAGAAGATTTAACTGATTAATTTCCTTAGCCTCTTTTCCGCTTGACCGGCGACTTTATTTTGTGGTTCCAGAACGAGTGCATGCTTGAAGTCTGTAGGTCACCACAACAGATTATGATATTAGATACAGACAAGTCGAAAACCATTAGCATCGATACTATACATGTATGCTACAAATACAATCATGCACTAATGAACTGCAAGTGTTCACAAGTCCTGCCTAACCTTCAATAGCTTCTTTGTAGAAAAGCAGTGATTCTTTAGCTGTCCCTCGTCTCAAATAGGCCTTCACGTACTGCAGGGGGTGAGAGTGAGGGGGAATTTTATTCAGAATTCCTTTTTAAGTGAAGATTCATTAGCATGCACTTGTCAGCAAATCACATTTCTTTCACTGCTTTGACTAAAACAGATAGGACTTATAACCAGAACCATGAAGACATGTGACTGAACAATGAGGGCTGCAGTTTGCTTGACTTAAGGTGAAGCTTGTAGTCAGGTTTATATGCTAGAAAAATATCCGAGGAATACGGACAATGAAGAGAACTCCAAGTACCATACAGGAACGCATCCAAAATGGAATAATTAGTTATTACAGTTTATTGGCAGCACATACAATGTACGAAAGTGCACTCAGTCAAGATCTATTTGAACATTGGAAAATTTTGTCAGGTTCGGGATATAAAATCAACTAAATATTCATCTTTTAAAGAGCATGCTATAATAATAAGGCTCATCTTTAATGAATGTTCAGGTAGAGATTTATTCAAGCAAGAAAATAGATGTGAATCAAGCAGATCATTACGAATCGCCAATTTGAATGCAAAGAACTGGAAAGACATCCACTACCAAGATAACACCCAACATCGAAGGAGGTATGCAATGGGACTATCAACATGTCAATTTAGTGAGGGGAAATAACTAGATTCAAAACAGTAACACAACATCACTTTCATTAGGTAATGCAATAGCAAGCTCCACTGACCTTTTTATCCAGAGATATTGCCTTGCTACAATCTTCTTCAGCTTGCTGATAGCTGCATGAAAAGCACATGTAAGGGCAGAAGTTTGGCAAATGACATAAGAAAGAAAATGCTGCTTTAAATAATGGTGGAATGTGTCCAACCATCCCAACTCCAAATAAGTAGCTGCCCGATTGGAATAGTAGGTAGCATTTGCATCATTCAATTTTATTGCCTCTGTATAAAAACTGACCGCCTTATTCCACTGTTTTCCTTTGTATGCAGCGTTACCCTGCAGGAATATTATGTAAAAAATTACATTGGCAACCATCAGAAGAAAGGACAAATATCTAGAACAAGAATATAGATGGCAATGGTGTATGACTACTCCAAGGACTAAAAATGTAAAAGAATGAAAACAAAGATTGCAATTAAGGAACAGAAATATTACTGTGCCTAGAATCCACACCAGATTACCAGTAGCAAATTGAGATTGCGGGTTTAAAAACTCCAAAATAATACTCCATCCGTCCCCAAAGAATATGCACTTTGGGTTCGGCACGGGTTTTAATGAAAATTTGATAAAGTAAGAGAGAGGTAGAGAGAAAAAGTAATTAAAGTATTTGTAAGAAGTAGAGTGCTCACTCAGTTGCAAGAAGAGAAGAAAGAAGAGAATCTAAAGGCTGATCAAGGAAAGAAGCAGCCTAGAAGAAACTAGCCGTTGGTGCAGCAGTTAGTTAGTTAAGATGTAGCAGTTATTCTTCTTGCTTTCTTGATTCTTGTTGTAGTTAGTTAGTAGCAGTTGCTACCTGATTGTAGAGCTTTAAATCGCTCAGATTCGTTTGTATGTAGTTAGAGTGTATTCATTCAATAAAAGAGATTCCAAGAATTCTCCAAGAAATCGCCTACTTTCATTGTTAAAGTGTTAGTGTGTGTTTCTGCATACAGTGTGTGAGTATTTCATATTGCTGTGAGTGTGTGTGATCTACTCAAGTGTGTGTAAGTCTTGTGTTGTAATTCTAACAAGTGGCGCCGTCCGGTGGGAAGATTGAAGCTGGTTTGCAGAAGATCAAACGGTTTCAGAGATGGCAGCAAGGCTTGATGCAGAAAAATTCACAGGCAAGAATGATTATGGCCTGTGGAAGATGAAGATGAAGGAGGTTTTGATACAACAAGGTTTGGCTGCAGTCCTTTCAAAACCTAAAGAAAAGGGAAAGGCTCCAGTGCTTGATGATAAAGCACAGATAAAGATGGAGGAAATGCAGCTCAAGGCACACTCCGCAGTGATCTTGTGCCTTGGAGACAAAGTCTTGAGGGATGTTCAAGAAGCCAAGACTGCAGTAGAGATCTTGGACAAGTTGGATGAAGTTTACTTGGCCAAATCTTCGGCTAACCGGCTCTATCTCAAGAAGAGGCTCTATGCCTATAGCTTTTCTGGTGATAAATCTATCATAGAGCAGTTAGAGGAATTCAACAAGATCATTGATGATCTGGGCTCAGTGGATGTCAAGATTTCAGATGAAGACAAGGCTATTCTCACATTGAATGCCTTGCCTAGCTCCTATGACCAGTTAAGTGATGCAATTATCTATGGAAGAGATAAGCCTATCACCTATGCAGAAGTCTACTCAGCCTTGATGGCCAAAGAACTCCAGAAGACTACCAGCAGAGGCTCTGCAGGCTCCAATGTTCAAGCTGCAGAGGCCTTGAATGTTAAGAAATTCAAGAAGCCGAATTTCAAGAAGTTTGAGGGCTCAAACCCCTCAAGCACTGATGCTCAGAAGGAAACCAGGGCATGCTATTGGTGCAAGAAACCTGGGCACTTGAAAGATTGTCATGCATGGAAGAGAAAGCTAGCCTCTGAGGGCCACAACCAATCTGATTGTGTGGAGAGTACTGATCCCTCAGCCCAACTCATGAATATTAGTGACAATGGGGTCAGTCACAGGTGGATTATGGACTCGGGGTGCAGCTTCCATATGTGCCCCAATAGAAGCTGGTTTCATGACCTTCAAGAAGCATCAGGTACTGTGGTGCTGGGTAACAACCATGTTTGTCTGATAAGAGGGATAGGGAAGGTGAAGCTAAGCCTACAAGATGGCTCTATAAAGATCCTAACTGGAGTGAGGTATATTCCAGAAGTGAAGAGGAACCTCATTTCATTGGGAATGCTGGAGCAAAGGGGGTTCACCATACTGATGAGTAAGGGAAAGTTGTTTGTAAAATCTGGAGATGCAGTAATGATGGAGGCTGAAAGAGAGCACATTCTCTACTATCTAAATGCTAAGGCTGTAAATGGGGAGAGCAATGCAGTGTCAGAAGACTCCCTAATGCTATGGCATACGAGGCTGGGCCATCCAGCAGAAGGAAGCATGAAAGAACTCATCAAAAAGGGCCTAAGCCTAATCTCTGGAGATTTCAACAAGATGGACCCCTGTGAGCAGTGTATACTTGGAAAAGCAAAGAAGGCACCCTATCCTACAGGTATTCACTCATCTACAGCCCCTTTAGACTATATACACAGTGATCTTTGGGGGCCTTCACCTGTGTGTTCAATTGGTGGAGGAAAGTATTATCTGGCTATCATTGATGATTATACTAGAAAGTTGTGGGTGTATATCCTTAAAGAAAAGTCAGAAACACTCACTAAGTTCAAGATATGGTGTAAGGAGGTGGAGCTAGAGAAGGGAAGGAGTGTTAAATGCTTGAGAACTGACAATGGCTTAGAATTCTTATCTGCTGAATTTGATATGTTTTGCAAAGAGAAGGGTATGAAGAGGCACAGGACTGTTCCTTGTAATCCTCAGCAAAATGGAGTTGTGGAGAGGATGAATAGGACTATCCTAGAAAGGGTAAGGTGCTTACTACTCGGGTCTGGTCTGAGCAGCAGATTTTGGGGTGAGGCTGTGTATACAGCAGCCTATCTCATCAATAAATGTCCATCTACTGCCCTTAAATCTGAGACTCCTGATTACATGTGGTATGGAGCCCATAGTGACTACTCAAAATACAAGGTGTTTGGGTGTGCAGCCTATGCTCATGCTAGGCAAAGTAAGCTTGAAGCTAGGGCTCTGAAATGTATATTGCTGGGATATCAGAAGGGAGTAAAGGGTATAGGCTCTGGTGTATTGAGCCTGGTAGGCAGAAGGTGGTGTGAGCAAGGATGTGGTGTTCTTGGAGGATCATATGCCCTACTTGAAAGAGAAGCTGGACTCCAGTGAAGTTGAGAGTGATCTCTTCAAGGTGGAGCCTATGGGGGTTGGCCTAGGAGCAGGTGGAGCTACTGACTCAGGAAGTGAGTTGATTCAGAAAAAGATGAGGCTCCAGCTCAGGGCAGGAAGGATGGTGAGTCTACATCAGATTCTACCAGAGAGTATCAAATTGCAAGGGATAGAGGCAGAAGAAATGCAAGGCCACCTGAAAAGTTCTCTGATATGGTCTATTATGCCCTATGTGCTGCAGAAAGTATTGATGGTGCAGACCCTCTCACTTATAAAGAAGCCATGAAGAGTAAAGACAGAGAAAGGTGGATTGAAGCCATGAATGAGGAAATAGAGTCTTTACTCAAAAACAAAACATGGATTTTGTGGACAAATCCAAGCTGATTACAGATGGTAAGGAAAGAAGGCTGGTAAGTTGTAAGTGGTTATTTAAAAAGAAGATTGAGACCACTGACAAGGACAGAATCAGATTCAAGCAAGGCTGGTGGCTAGGGGCTTTACACAACAAGAAGGAATTGATTTTAATGAAGTGTTTGCTCCAGTTGTTAAGCACACTTCAATTAGGATCTTGTTGGCAGTAGTGAACCAGCTAAATTGGGAACTACAGCAGCTTGATGTGAAGACTGCTTTCCTAAATGGAGACCTAGAAGAGACTATCTTCATGGAACAGCCAGAGGGCTATGTGAAGATTGAAGAAGAAGGTAAGGTGTGTTTGTTACGGAAAAGTCTTTATGGGCTTAAGCAAAGCCCCAAACAGTGGAATAAAAAATTTGATGCACAGATGAAGAGGATTGGCTTCACCAAGTCAGAGTATGATGATTGCATTTACATAAGAAGAGCAGCAAGACTCCTATTGCCTACCTATTACTCT
>NW_024599410.1:0-18101 GCF_004379255.2 Salvia splendens | reverse complement strand
TACCCCCTAGCTTTCAGCAGTTCAAGCTCAACTTTTAGATGAACAAAAGGAATTACACCTTGGCTGAATTGTTGACTAAACTTCAGTCGGCGGAGGATCTCAAGATTCAAGCTAAGGCAGCGATGGTTAGTTCGACACATCATTCCTCTGGCCCTAGGAAGAAGATGACAAACCAGGTCGCTGCTAAAGATGCTAAGGGAAAGAAGAAGAGGAAGTCAAACAAGAAGCAAATAGGATAATGTTTCAAGTGTGGACAAAAGAGACATTGGAAGCCAGACTGGCCTAAAAGGGCCAAGGCGACAGGTATGCACCAAGTTCTAGTTGTCGATTCATGTTTGGCTTCGACATCATCTCATACTTGGGTTATTGACACATGTGCTACTGATCATATTTGTTTTGATCCTGACTTAATGCAGGTGACAAGGCAGGTATATGATCGTGAGATCGAGGTCCAGCTGGGCGACACTACTAAAGTGGCTGCCGTTACAGTGGGAGACGTTTATTTGCGTTTTAGTAGTGATAGATTTTTTACTTTGAAGAATGTTTTGTTGTGTCACGACCACATCTCCCTAGTCAAAGAAAGTGTAGCTATATCGCGACTAAACCTTACTGAAACTGTCTCAACTCATCATAAGATGCTTAAATCAAGGGAAATATTGTCTGAAATGTGTTGAGGGTACAAATCATACTAAATCAGAGTAGTTGTGGGACAATTGTCTTTGCTAAAATCAAGTTCTAAATTTGCGCAACGAAAGAGTACCAAGACGAATGTAATATGTATAAAGACATACTACATCAGCTATCTTCCTACTTATTTAATCGTCTGTCCCAACACCTCCTCGGCTTTGACAACGATCAACCTGCACATTAAGGAAAACAATATGCAGGGCTGAGTACTTGATGCACTAAGTGGGCTCATGCCGAAAACATTTCTCTTTTAGTTGTCAGCCAAGCTGAGTGAACGCGGGGTTTTTCTGAAAACATGTCCCAGTCACTAAATATGTTATTTCTTGTTGACAATAGACGACAGTCGTTTAAACTTCTGATGATATACCATATCAGATCTGTGTGAACCGGGAATGTGGCCATATTCCAACGGTCACTGGACCGGCCAACCTGGCGCTAGCACACGGTCCATATGGGTACACTAGTCCGAGTATGGTTTGCGGCCCTACTGGGACCCGGATTCGATTTAACTTGCTTGGCATAGCCAACAAATAGGTAATCATAAACAAAACATGGCATGACAACTCATTCAAAAATATTCACGTTTTCACATAAAATCACATTTCGAAAGAAAAAAGAGCCCACCTCGATTGCTTAAACTCTTGCAAAACGGGTGCTTTCCTTGTCCTGAGATTACTCGTCGAGTGACGACGTTCCTTTACAAAATTAATATACTTAAATTTGGCTTTAAGTAATTATTTCTCTAGCATGTATGCATGCCTAAGCGTGTGCTTATTATTTTACTTCTTGCCTTCTAAATTTAGAAGTCTTAAATCTTTAATTAAATCAGCGATTTAATTTATTCTGAATCTGGCCTATCTGTTCGGGTATAATAAATTCTCGGATTATTTTAAGTATTTTAAAATACTTTCTGTGACTAATGAAAATCTCATCTATTTATTTACTGGGTACTATTTCAACACGGCTTAATAATTCTTTTCTTTCGTGGCTTAGGAAATTAATTCCATTATACTTTTGAAATTGATCTAGGATAGTGGCTTCAACCAAGTTAATTGTCCTAAAAATATTCTCTGGCCCAGCTTGGAATTAACTATCCCGGCCCAGAATATTTATTTCTTAAGAAATCGGCCCAGATTGTATTTTTCTCTTTTATTAGCAAAAATGGCCCATTTCCTTTCTCCTACTATTCTATTTTTTCTAAATCTGAGGCCCAAATGTTTTTTTCTTTAAATTTGCAAAGGCCCAAAACCTTGCCTATTACCCCATCCATCGAGACCTCTCTGCCCCCTTTCTCATTTCCAAAATTTAGCAAACCCTAATTCTCTTCCTCTCTGAATCGGCGCCGGAAATGGCTTGCTTCGCTGTGGAGTTGACCTTGCGTCACCGTTGTTGTCGCCATCACTGGAGCTTGGCGGGTTCAAGTTATCGTCGGAACGGAGGTGGAGGTGTCGCCTCCGTGACTTCCCCCTCGCTCTCTCGGCTGCTTTGCAGCGGTGTGCACCGCCATCTGCCGCCAGCCAGTTCCGCTGACGTGCCACGCTGTGGATATCTCGGCGACGACCGCCAACCAGCTCCGATTCTACGTTCGAGCAGCGGTTCTGCCCGCGGCTACCTCCGCCGGCGTGCTCGCCGTCGATCTAGCCTCGCGGCGTCGCTCGGCTTCCATCATCCATCGTCGGACAGCCTTCCCTAAGCTAAGTCACCCTTTTAACCCCTTCACTGTCTAGTTTACCATTTATGCATATCTGAAAACGATGTTTAGACAATAGTTGGGTTCAAGAGGTTGCTTATGGCTACCCTCGTTCTTAACATGTGCTGCAAAAGATCGCTAAATAAGGGCTTAGGGTAGTAGCTAAACCGAGTTTCCTTGGCAGTAAAGCTCCTACAAAAGTGGTTCTAGGTTCTTAGGTAAACTTGAGCTCTATCATGCTTAGGTTGCTGGAACAATGGAGTTTTAACATGCTTGTGATGGAGTCTTAACATGCTTGTGATGTATAACTGATGATATGAGTTATATGAGCTTTAAATATTGGTGTTGGATTGATTACCTAAGAGGTTTGTGGTTGGGTTGTAACACGGCCCTTAACCTTTGGCTCTCGGTTCCAGCCCCTGGTCTCTGCTCCTCTCACTCGTTATCTTGCCAGAATTTCAACAAATGGTGTGGAGGAGGCAAGGGCTAGGGTTATACTCTTTTATAGACTATTGTGTAACTAAAAGCTGCACAATGTCTGATGTACTTGGCTGGAAAAGGAGTTCACAGGCTGTGCAGTTTGTTGCTCTTTCTGCAACTGTGCAGAGCGTGTACTTTGGTCCTTGTTCCTTACTAACTGATCTTGGGGCTGGTGTACTCGTGGTTTTAGTGGAGTTGTTGAGTCCATGCTATCCTCCACACCCTTTAACTGCTTTTGGCCTATTGTGTAGTGTCACGACCGCCCTTACTAAGGATAATAAAAACGGGGAAATCGCGACTAGGGGAGGGACTAATAAGCGGGGAAGAAAAGGGGGAACAATAAAAGACGACATTTCAAACAAAGCTCGACTAAACTTCAAGAGAATATATTTTAATGTATTGCATGGTTAAGCAGTGGATTAATGTCTCAAGGTAATTAATGTCATAACATAGTATGTAAAAAAACGGAAGACTTTTAGAAGAAAGCAATTTCAAACAAGGCAGCGGAAATCAAGTATCTACAGAGAGTCATAGGATGACGCCCATGTATGAAGACACGACACATCCGGGAAATCTTAAGGCTCGACTCAACATCTGCCGCAACATCATCGCTCAACCTGCACATAGGGAAAACATATGCAGGGCTGAGTACTTAATATACTCAATGGGCTCATGCCGAAAATATTTGATAAAAGTTATGTCATCCATACCATACTGAACTCGAGTTTTACATTTAGAAGAAAAATATCATCGAGTATCACAAAAACAGTTTCATAGTCTGGCCAGACAAAACAATCTCTCCACTTTCTCAATAATCAGTCATTCACATCCTCATACCATAGTGCGACGAAAGTGTGGCCACACTATTTGCCCACAGACCGGCCGACTAGCAAGGATGGCTCATGATCCCACCAGTGTACACAACCTGATAGGGCTTGCGGCCCTACTCAGACCCGAATTCGTTTAACACAGCCCTATAGCCTAACGGAGCAAGCTCAAACGAACTAGGCATCTGGCAACAATCTCAACATCATAACAATCATGGCATGAAATAACACTTTAAACCACCCTTATAATATTGTATCATACTTTTGAAAGCGTAAAAGAGTTTAGTAAAAGAAAGCCCACATCGCTTGCTTATACAACACAATTTACAACTTTAATGCAACCCTTGATCTTTGTACCCACGTACGCACAACAACCCTTGTCAACACCATAACACAATCAGTTTTTCCATCAACACATTTATCATGCATGCCCTATCGTTCCTTTCATCATTTTCTTATATTGCCCATCCCAAACGTTCACCAACATAAACGAAACGAACACTCTAGCATACATCAACGTGCAACACATAACCACATCATAGGATACGTTCCTTATTCACACATGTATCATGTAATGCATTCAAAGCTTGTCAACAAAGCTTATTTCAATAAAACCAGAATCTGGCAGAACAACGCAATATTTTTGTAAAAATCATTAAAATTCCATCTGATCTCATATGAAGCTAAATTTAGGTCACCACACAGTAGACACATAAAGGTTTGTCCAGTTAAAATTCCGCACCAAAATGATATCTTTTGATCGGTCAAAACAAAAATGAAACTCACTGGCCAAAATATAATTTTTGGCAGGTCTGCGCAGTTAAATTGAAAATTTGTCCGTCATTATTTGAAGCTGAAATTTTGACACAACATAGAAGACATCTGAAACTTCATCCAGTTAAAAATTCATGTCGAAATAAGATCGTTTGCTTGGTCAAAAACTCGTTGGAACCTACTATTCGATCACAACAATTTTCATACTCAACGTTCAAAACCCTAGTTTGTCTATCATACATTCACACATACATATTCATGCTTCCAACACATAGTCATGCTTCAAAAATGAGATTACAACCATGCTTTCCTATTCACACATAACATTCACAACGATTCATCCACACACTCACATACACGTACATACACACACACACACACAACCATTCATGTGCACCCATCCTTCCCAACCAATAAATTCTTAGATTTACGATTCTCCACTCACCATATGCATGAGGGGTTCAAGAACATGGATTCAATGATAAGGAGGGGAAAGGTGGATCAAAAGTTATACCTTTCTCTTGAAAACAATCGGTAGAAAAGACAATTGGTGCGATTCCTCAACGGATCTTGAGTTTCCAACTCCAAATCGAAGCAACAATGAAGGATTGATTTGGAGCACTTAAGAGAGAGGGGAGCGTATGAGAAAAACGTGTGGGAGAGGAGAGGAAGAGAGGGAGGCGTGTGGAGTGAAGATTAGGGTTAGGTTTTCTTAATTTATATTCAATAATTATTCCCACACTTAATTAAACAATTAAAATTGTGGAAGAATAAAATAGAGGTCAATGAATAAGCTCCAAAATTAAAAGAAATAGGCGTTAGTGTGGGGAATTTTTTCAAAAATTATGGTATTACTTGGTGAGAAATATACTCACAAAAATGGGTAAAAAGATATTGAGCATCACATAAATAAGGTAACAAAATAATTCAAGAATTTTCCAAGTAGGAGGGGGGGGGGGGACGTGTAAAATATGGAGTAGTCAAAGGAAATATTTAAATCTCCAAATTAAATAGGAATAGGATTTAAATTTGATAATTTCTTGTGGAAAAGGCCCCCATAAAATAGGTAACAATTAAATTAATCTCACAAGTTAATTGAAAGGCATAAGGGGCGAAAATTTATGAGGGCTTAAAGAAGGAAAGAGTCAAATCCTAATTAAAATAGGATATGGAGAGATTTAATTAGATTTTTAATTTAAGGAAGGAAATAAGTAAGGTACCAATTAAATCTACAAAATAATTTATCCTCCTAATTAATAGGAGATATCAAAAAAAACCAAGAAATGGGCAAGAGGTCGGAAATTATGTAGAATAATTTATCCTCATAATTTGGTTGGATTTAATTTAGATAATTATCCCAAAACAATTAATTAAATCCAAGAAAGAAAATACTATTTCAAATAATTAGGAGGGCCGAAAAATATCAAATAAAATGGCTAGAAAAATATGCATGATCCCATTTAATTTAATTCACACATTAGAACATAATTCGTATTATTCCACATAACTCACAACAACTAATTCCACATAATTAACTCAATCACATCGAAAATCAATTTCCACAAAAGAAATTCTCATTCAACATCCACATTAATAAAAACAAAAGTCGCAAATTTTTCGGGGTGCTACATGTAGTCTAGTACTGAACTCATTTATGAATTCTCGTCCCTTGTTGCAAGTGCACTCAGGAGATGGCACTTTGTGGCTGTTTTCCTTGACCATAGCAGGTCTAACGCACGTGGTACAGTCTGCTATCTGCAGCGTTGCAGTGCAGCAGTTGGAGGGGAGGAATTTGTTGGCTGATCTTGCCCTTCTCGGCCCAGCTCTTCCTCACTTTTACAAGAGGTACTGTCACTCTTTTCCTTTCAATGCCTGCTGTTAGTTTGCATTCTATTCCATGCATCTCAACTCTTTTTTTTGTGGTTTCTAGCAGGGCTAAGGCTATGGTGCCGAGGCTGTCTTCCCTCGTGGTCTCGCCCTCTCGGCTCGTCTGACATTCTGGGGCCGAGACGGCTCGCGTTAAAGGCCGAGGAAGTTCACTAGGAACTCTCGGTTGTAAAAGAATAGCTCGACTAAGATTTCTCTTCTTTTCTGTATCTTAACATGTATGCAAACTCTAAAATCGTTGGTGTTTATTTAATTTCAAGCATTTGTAAATTGTTAGCTTTGAAGTTTCTGGAAATTTGTATTTATACTCTTATTCAAGAAATAAAAATACCCATTCATTCTTTATATAAGATTCTTAGTATTTTATTTCATAATTCTCGAGAATCTAAGTCTCGGCTATTACATTCTACCCCCTTAACAAAAATTTCATCCCGAAAATTTGTCTTGGTTAGGCAAAAAGCTGTGGGTACTTCTCTTTCATCTGGTCCTCGAGCTCCCACGTCGCCTCCTCGCGGCCGTGGTGCTTCCATAGGACTTTCACTGTTACAATAGTTTTATTTCTCAACTCCTTCACTTTTCTGTCCAGAATTGCTTCTGGCTTTTCTTCATAGCTCAAATCAGGTTCTAACACCATTTCTTCTTGGTGTACTATGTGCTTGGGGTCAAACACATATTTTCTCAACTGTGATACATGAAACACATTGTGTACATTCCCAAAGCTTGGCGGGAGTGCCAATCTGTACGCCACAGGGCCGACTGTTTCTAGGATCTCGTATGGTTCAATGAAACGCGGTTTTAGCTTGCCTTTGACGCCAAATCTGGTTATCCCTTTCGATGGGGATACTTTCAGAAAGACCTTGTCCCATGCTTTGAACTGTATATCCGTTCTGCGAGCATCTGCATAGGATTTCTGTCTATCTTGAGCTTCCTTGATTCTCTCTCGGATCTATCGGACAATTTCTATCAATTCCCCTACCGAGTCTGGTTCGAGAATCCTTCTCTCACCAACTTCATCCCAGTAAAGCGGTGATCTAAGCTTCTTCCCATAGAGTGCCTCATATGGGGCCATATTTATGGTTGCCTGGTAACTGTTGTTGTAGGCGAACTCTATAAGGGGAAGTGCTGGCTCCCAGCTTACTCCACTGTTGAGCACTACGACTCTCAACATATCTTCTAATGTCTGAATCGTCCTTTCGGACTGTATGCCGTTTGTGGATGTAATGTTGTGCTGAAGTTCAACTGAGTGCCTAACTCTCGCTGTAGGCTTATCCAAAATCTAGAAGTAAATTTTGAATCTCGATATGAAGTGTTCGTTACTAGTACACCATGCAGGCGCACGATCTCTTGCACATAAATCTGTGCCAACTTGTCTGATCCATATGTGATACGAATTGGTATGAAGTGAGCACTTTTGGTGAGGTGATCTATAATCACCCAGATGGCAGTATTTCCTCGCTGAGATTTTGGCAATCATGTCACAAAATCCATTGCTATATGCTCTCACTTCCATTCTGGAATCTCGAGAGGTTGCAACTTCCCATACGGTCGTTGATGTAAAGCCTTCACTTGCTGGCAAGCTAGGCATCTTTCTACAAACGATGCTATGCTTCTCTTCATGCCATCCCACCGGAATTATTTCTTTAAATCATCATACTTCCAGGATGGGCAGACTAGGGGGTCTCATGAGCTTTATTCCTGATCTCGTTCCTGAGTGCCTCATCATTGGGTACGCATAGTCTTCCTTTGGAGGTGAGGGCGTTATCCGCCTCTTCGCGGTAACTGTCCCTTTTTCCGGTCCTCACTTTGAAGCGGATCTTTCCTAATGCCTCATTGCGTCTCTGGGCGTCGATGATTCTACCTCTTAAGTCTGGTTGTACGACTAAGGTGGAAATTCTGCTGTCCACCGTTTCCGGGGCTCTTGCTATCTCCAGTCACATCTTAGCGAATTCACGGAGGAGCTCTTCCTCTTGTGTGAGGAAAGTATCCACTTGGGGTGCAGTCTTCCTGCTCAAGGCATCTGCTACCACGTTGGCTTTGCCTGGGTGGTAATTTATACCACAGTCAGAGTCCTTGACTAATTCCCGCCATCTGCGTTATCTCATATTTAGATCCTTCTGCTCGAAGAGTATTTGAGACGCTTATGATTTGTGAAAATCTCACATCGAACTCCATAGAGATGATGTCTCCAGATTTTCCAAGCGTGCACCACTGCCGTCAATTCCAAGTCATGCGCCGGGTAATTCAGCCTGTGCGGCCCTAGCTGGTGTGATGCATATGCAATCACCTTGCCCTTCTGCATCAGCACGCACCTGAGTCCGACCTTTGATGCATCTGTATGCACCACATAGTCGACTCCCGTCTCTAGCACGGCTAGCACTGGTGCTTTGGTCAACTTTTTCTTTAGCAGTTGGAAACTTGCTTCGCATTATGGGGTCCAATCGTCTTTAAGTCCTTTCTTAAGTTGTTGAGTCATTGGCCTCGCTATCTTAGAAAATCCCTTAATGAACTATCGGTAGTTTCCTGCTAGTCCTTGGAAACTCTGAATTTATTGGGCGTCGTTGGTGACTGCCAACGTTGCACGGTTTCCGCTTTAGCAGGGTTCACTCAGATTCCTTCTGCTGTCACTATATGTCTAAGGAAGTTCACTTCGTTAAGCCAGAACTCACACTTGCTAAACTTAGCATAGATTTTCTTGGCTCTTAACGTCTCTAAGGTGGTCCTCAAGTGCATCCTCGAGCTCCTTCTCGTTCTTTGAGTAAATGAATACATCATCTATAAAAACTAGGACGAACTTGTCCAAATATGGGTGGAATACGCGGTTCGTTAGGTCCATGAACACGGCTGGGGTATTTGTAAGCCCAAAAGGCATTACAGTGAACTCGTAATGGCCATAACTGGTGCGGGATGCAGTCTTAGGTATATCGTCTTGTCGGACTCTCAGCTGATGATAACTCGGTCTCAAACCTATCTTCGAGAATACTCCGGCCCCTCACAGCTGGTCGAAGAGGTCGTCGACTCTCGATAGATGGTACTTGTTCTTGAGTGTTAACTTGTTCAACTCTCAGCGTTCTATCTTTCTTCACGAAGAATTCTGGTGTACCACAGGGTCGTACACTGTGTCTAATAACTAAAGGTCTAGTAGTTCTTATATCTAGATCTTAAGTTCTTCTTATTCCTTAAGCGCCATTCTATATGGTGACTGAGATAACATGACTGATTCAAGTCATTCATTTAGTAATTTATTTCGTCTGGCTAATGAAGCCATTTCGAATCTTTGATTTCATAGTCAGATATTGAGTTCTCTAATGCTTGCATCGATCGTAATCGTAGTCATCGAGCTGGCATAATGACCTCGTAACCTCTTGCTTAGCTGAGGTAGTCTACTTTTACCGCTTTCAAGATGCTTTTGTGCTTACCGCGATTCTTTGTCATGATTTAGCACAGACTTTGTTCTACTCGCATTAATCCTTGAATACTGGATTAGTGCATGTGGAGGTGTTGGCTTCTTTCTCCCAACGCTACTGTCCCCATGCCCTTTTGGTTCGACTGAGCGATTCGTGGTGAAATAATATAGCATGACTTTTCAAAGTGATCGAGATCTCATGTCTAGATTGACACAAACTCTATCGACAGCTCCTTTCTGAGCCGCTTAATTGGGGTGTGGCATATCGTACAATACTTCTACGCATTTTATTGCTAACGTTTGCCCTTGCTCTATATTGTAGGGCTCTAAATCGGTTCTCTTGTGATAACTCTTTAAAGAAAAATTTTGATCTTTCCCTTCATAGTAGGGATGGTGAGGGTAGCGATGCTATCACGCGTTCCTCATTCCCGCATGTCTCTCCAGCTTTAGCTTTTCCTGGCCACCTGTCAGATGAATCCCTCTTGTTGATGGGATTTGTTTCGTCAAACATAAGCTACGTATGTACTCGCATTTTCTCCATGGCTTTCCTTACATAACCATGACTTAGTCTTTGTTCTTGTGGCTTACATATCCTACTTGGATTAAGCATTTTGATCGATCAAACAGTTATATACATATATATAGGTCTTTTACGTCATCAAACGTCATTTAAACCTTGTATATTCCTTGATGTTTCTCTTCTCAAGGCTAGTTACTTCTCTACATAACATAATATTCGATCTTCTACCAGCTTTTTACAAGCGGTAAGTAAACGTGAAATATTTAACGCTTTGTGCAGTCGGTTATGCGTCGCTTCTGGCTGGTGCCTCATCTTCTACACGTGTCTCAATAGAGACATATTTGTCATGCGTATCTGAAAAAAACCGAGACCATGCCTTTTCTGATAGTCTCGTATCAATAACTCGATGATTAATCTAATAGTCTTAACTTGGATTATTATTCACATAGGAGAGTATGACTGAAAATTTGAAGGGCTCCTGAATACCCAACTGGACAAGAATAACATCCCTTGTTCAACTCATATGAATTTTCGTCGATAATCGACCTTGAAGGTATGTACTGAGTTCATTCAAAGAACTACGTAGCTCAACTAGTTCCAGGTAAACTCAGAGAAGCTGAGGCTATCCCCTGGTGGAAGCTAGAAATAATCATGAGATAGGTCATGAAAACTGGATGAAAATGAATTAACTGTGAATTTCCATAGTGAGTTGCCAAATAGGACAGTACAGTTGTCCAATTAAACTGAAAGGATTTGAGCATCAATGATAGTGGTTCAAACATGTCATCGCCTAAGATGATCAACCGCGAAAATTTAGAAACGTAGGCGATTGCAATGAAGGAACATTGATCATGCTTCAAAGGCATCTTGATATGGAATAACAAAATCACATCAATGATTTCATAGGTTCATTAAGGCAATACACAGAAATGAACTATTCAGAAAAATCAGCTAGGCCAAGCTCGTTAGGGAAAAGTGCAATATGCTTGCCTTAACTTCAAACTGCAGAAAAATTCCGAGGCTACGAATAATACATGTACTAGAACTGAGGTAAAATAATTTCACCTCTGCAGGGTTTCAAAATAGGGAGGTGAACAAACGTTTCAGCACCACATGAAATTCCCTGAGGAAAATTGTTTAAGTGTCGTGATCATTCTGGAGATCACAAATGTAGCATCGTAAGAATGAAATTTCATTGCATGGGTCCAAGAAATTGGGATATAAATCCCCTATATTGTGGCTCAAAGGAGACAAAAACAGATAACGATACTTGAAACAATAGAGTATCCCAAATTTGGGAACTGAAACTGGGTCACCGCTTTCGTGAAAAGAATGAAAGTGGCGTACTACTTGCAAAACGTGAGTCAATCAAAAGTCTTAGTAGACGACAGGACATCGTTGTCTAGGAAGATTTAGAGAATGTCTGAAGAATATGCTAATTCATAAGGTCATAGATATACACAACTTTAGAATTTATGACCGGAGCTTACAGAGTCAAAACTTTACTCTTTATGAACGATGAGTCAAAGGACTGCACTCCATAAGCTGGAAGTGAGTCAAATCTCACATAGAAAAAAAGGAATACTGACATGTTACTTGCGAGTCAAACTAAAGTCTGAATAGGCATGGGTACCGTCCTTTGGGGGGACTCTTAGAAGGAATTTCATTAGGAATCCAAGTAAGTACTATTGATTATAATCATCGGTTCTAGTTATGTGACACTCCTTTGTTTGTTCTTGTGGAGCTTGGACATGATAACTGTGTTCTAGGAAACCATACATTCCAAGATGGGGTTTCTCGTGCTGTTAAACTGATAACTGCAGTCGGAGGTCATACTTTCATATTGTTCTAGATAACTTAGAACGCTGATTCTTGTAAAACATTGCATTCTCCATCGTGCTTCATAGCACGCTATAAGTATCGTTTCTGGGTCATGTAGCCACTTGGGCCTGTTATGCCAGATTAGATCACTTTACTGGATTGCGGGTACGATCTCCTTTCGTGTAGGGATGCATCTCCCGATCCGGATTGAAAGTACACCATTTTCGTTATGACTTGGTCTTTATAAAGACATTGGGAACTTCTTGGTTCATCGAGTATACACATATATATATATATATATATATATATATATAAATATGTATACTATTTGTGTGCTCAAAGGAATGGACTTCCTTTAATTGCTGTCTATGGGTAGTACAATAGTACTCCCTGTTTCGTTGTTACTTTCTAATAATTCCTTAGAATTAGGGATTCTCCCTAACTGATGGGCTCAGTTAGTCTTGTTGCCCTTGAAGGCGGTAACAAATTCTCGTTCTACTAGCATTTAGCCGTGTATGTCTCACCTACGGTACTTTTCTAAAGCACTCTAGGTTCGCATACATAGTCCACATGACATCTATACATTCATGTCAAGCTCTTTGAACATAAATCACAGATACATTAAGCATATCCCATGCAAAGTATCAGCTATCACGTTACATCTTGCAAACATTTCAAATCCACATTTTCGTTCCCTTATAGGGCTGTGTGATAAGTCGCATTCTAGGCCTTGGTTACTGGTCAGTATACGTTCATAATTGGATTATATTTGCAAAACAGTTGCTAAAGTGTGCAGGGAAAGGGTTCCAGTCAGAAGGAATAGTTTCAGATAACTCATGTGAAAAGAGCGCTAGAAGGGTGCAATACTGATCAGGATGCATGCTAGAAAAGGCTCGAGATGGAGAAGAAGGATTGCTGAGAAGGATCAAACACAAACGAGGGCAAAAGAGTCATTTCACGAAGAGAGTCTACCCTAAAAATCAACACATTCACACTTAGTTAGAGTAATCTTTCTCGGTAGATCAGTTCCTTCAGCATTGTCCTACATCTTCTCGTTCCTCGCCACAGCCATGGTCACCTGAAGTTCCATCAGTTCACCGGAGATTCACATTCCATCATTCCAGCTAGTCTATTTCGTAGTCGTAGCAGTTTCATCGCCCAGAGTGGCAAAACAATCTTTATTCGATTTCTTAGTTAACCTTTACTTGTTTTCTTTCGTTGGATCTGCTGCATTTTTAGTACTTATGATCTTTTGGAGTGTTTCGTTCAGATCCAAACGTTTTATGCAATGAAGTTGTTTTTATGCATCTCTTTCGGTTTGAATTTATTTCATTCTGCCTAGGTAGCTTAGATCTAGTTGTTGCGGTTGTTTTTGAATGTTGAAAGCATGATTTCATTTGGAGTTGCTCGATCTGTGATTGTTAGTTAAGTAGATGTTTAGATTTATTTTCTGAAGTGATTAAGTGCGAAATCTGAGTTTACGTTATTCTGCCACCTTGCATGTCATCCAGTATGAGTAGTTCTCGATTTCACTCGTTTAATATTTAAATTTTAGTGAGTTAATTGTGGATCTGATTTGTGGAAGTTGTTAATCTGCAATTCCATCTATGGAATCTGAGTTTGTTTGATTTTGTTCGTGTTTGTTGGAGAAGACAACATCCACATCCAAGTTTAGGACCACTTTTGCCTTTTAGTTACTTTTTGCTTTTGTCCTTTGCTTTTTGTGTTGGTACCCTACAGATCTGATAGAGTAGCCACCTAACTGCCTCTTATTCTCTGATATTCCGTTTAGCCTTTTATAGTAACCATCTACTTTCCACATGTCCCTGCAACACCTTGTCCCCCACTCTCACGTACACAGCCACATGTCGTTCACTTTCACACCACCCAGTCAGTAGAGTACACCCTTTAATTCATGTCTAGGTAGAATCTCAACCCAAGCGTGGTAGCTAACCAACCCCTTCCATAATATCACCACAATTACCCAAACACATCATCTCTGTGGGATTCGACCCTTACCTCCACTATACTAATCAGTAGAAGTGAGTAGAGAAATTTCTTTGATAGCCAGGTTCAGACTTAGCTAGGGTTTCTATCCTGATCAGTAGGATACACCCTTGCTTTACACGACACCGGCACACCTGCAAGCTTCATCAAATGGCGCCGTTGTCGGGGATGAATGGCGTTGTTAGCTGTTATTGTGTGTGATACTTTGGCGTATATATTGTGTATAACTTTTCTCTTTTCTTTTTATTTCAGTTTATGAGAAGCAACTCGGCTCTTGACCATTGGAGACCGAAGATACTCCAACGAGGGACTATACTTGTGACCACTCGTTTTGGCCTGTCGACAGCCCTGTCTGACTTAGGCGAGTAGTGACGAAGAGCAAGACATCATAGAAGGAGGAATACCAGAAGTGGTACTACAATTGGAAGGTAATCCAAGAAGGATGGCTGCCCAAGTAGAGGATGATCCAGAGATCGGATCGCTGAACGCGCATACTGAAGTAGAACCCCGCAAGCTATAGTTGTCACCCACGGGACAGACAGCCTGCGATGTGAAGCCCCATGTTATCGCAATTCTACCCGCGTGCTGTGGAAAGAGCTATGAATGGCCCTACGAGTTCCTTCATGAGTTCTGTAAGATTTGTAAGGCACAGAGAAGGCCAGCGGGGGGCGACCGAGGATGACTACAGATTGAAGGCATTGTCGTTCGTCCTAAAGGGGGAGGCCACCACATGGTTCATGCGCCTGCCACCCGACTCAATTGAGAGTTGGACGGATTTCAAGTCCGCCTTCTTAGGCGAATTTTTCCATCATTAAAGATGAGTGCGTTGAAGAGAGAGATAACAGTGTGAAGCAAGGTTACGATGAACTCCTGAGTGATTGGGCGATGTATATGAGATTTTTGGATGCATGTCCGAACCATCGTATGGCAGATATAGAGATACATCATACTTTTATGAGGGGATGAATAAGGCAAAATAGAGGAGGAAGCTTCACGCAACTTAGGGTCAGCGAAGCGAAAAAGGTCCTGGGGAAGCTTCTGAGCGCGAAGAAGTAGTACGACAATTCGAGGGATGGATATAGCAGAGAAAGGATTGCGAGTGCGTCGTCTACTGATCAAGAGCAGAAGATAGATCAGAAGATGGACTTGAAGATGGAAGAGCTGAAAAAGAAGCTCTGAGCGCGATCGAGAATAACACTCCACCAACTTCCCCAGCTAGGAGTTACAAGGGTGCAGAGCAGGGAAGTTAAGGGCCAACCTATGCTCAGCCAAATGACTTCGTCAATATGGAACAAGTCAATGCTGCAGGGTACTATAATTCTAGTGGGACTTGGATCCCGAGGAGACAGCGGGACGCACCATGGAGGGATCATCCAATTTTTGATGGGGAGATAAGACCAGAACAAAACAAAACCAAGGTCAAGGTAAGAACCAATACAACCCCCACCCGAACCAAAATCCCATCGTGGCAAATCCCGACCACCAATCCAACTGGTCAGGAAGGAACCAACAACCTTATAACCAAACCCACAGAACCAAAACTCAAACCCTGTCTATGTGCCACCACACGAAAGAAACTTCCAAAATTATCAGAATCAGTATAATCAAGGTCCCAACACAGCAGAACTAGAACCAGTTCCAAAGCCAGAACTAGAATCAATATCACCAAGACCAGTACAACCCTCCTGCCCAGTATACCAATACCCGCCTAACCAGAACCAGCAAAACTTCCAGAATTACCAGCACAACCAAAATTCCCAGTACAACCAGCATCAAAGACCAAATCAATCCCAATATCCTAACAGGTCAAGAAGATCTATGGAGGACATGATGAAGAACTGCTCGCTTCGCAGCAGAGTATCAAGGGTGAGTTGCAGTCCAATAATGAAGTAGTGCAGGGATGTAGAATGCCTAGAAGGAGCATAAGGCGAACATAGATATGATGAATAGGCAATTAGCCCAGCTGGCGAATTTGATGGGTAAATTGAAAGGCAATTCAGGGAAACTACCGTCTACAGTCCATGCAGGATCCGATTTTTGATGAAACTCCATTGGATAAAGATGAAACCAAAGTCGTACTGCCCATGGAAGACCCTCCTAAAGGAACAGACCCATGAAAGAAACTCCAGCCCAGAATGTGCCCAAGGAAGACTCCGGAAAGGCTGTTGAAGAACGGTAGACGAGGCAAAAGGAAAAAAACATTCCCTTACCGTTTCGTGACTAAGAGGAAGAAGGAGAACCCAGTAGATTACCTGTCGATTTTTGGGAAGCCTGGATGTCACCATACCATTCCTCCAGCCTGAAGCTACCCCGCTTGGGAAATTTATCAAAGAGTTCATAGCCGGGAAAGCCCAGAAGGATGGAAAGATCATGGTGGAATGGATAGCGTCAGCGATTGTGCAGGAAAAGCTACCGCCCAAGAGAGCCGATCCAGGTATGTTCACTTTACCTATAACTATAGGAGATGTAAAATCAAGCATGCAATGTGTGATCTGGGAGCATCCATAAATGTTATGCCATTATCAGTCTATAACCAGTTGAAAGGAGTGAAGTTGTCAAACACTAGGGTGTTAATCCAACTAGCTGATAGGTCATGCATAAATCCTGAGAGTGTGCTAGAAAATGTGTTAGTAAGAGTACATGATTTCACTTATCCTGCTGACTTCTATGTAATCAAGATGAGTGAGTCTGAAGCTATGGAGTCTAGTGGTATATTGTTAGGGAGACCGTTTTTTAGAACAGCTAAGACAATCGTGGACATGGCTGAGGGGACAATTTGCATTGATTTTCATTTAGAGAAATTCACATTTGACATCAATGAGGCCATGAAAAAGCCTATCGATTCTGAAAATCTATGTTATGTTGATGTAATTGACCCCCTAGTCCAAGATTTTCTTGAGACCGAATTATTGCAGGAGAAACTCCAAGCTTTGGATGTGTATGCAGGCTGATGTAGAAGCGGCTGCATGGTGCGATCTGATCAGTAGCCAAGGGTTGACTGATGAAGAGATCGATGAGCGATTATGGAATTTTGTCAGAATCCGAATTTTTGGAGCCGCAAGGGCTCAGCTACCAGCCAGTACATAGGAACTTTCAGATGGTGAATTAGAAAGGGGGGGGACGCTGCAAGGAGCCTTCTACCCGCAGACACACTTCCCCCACAAGTTGAGTTGAAGAAACTGCCAGCAAACCCTGAATTATGGTTTCCTCGGGGTGGAAGATTCATACCCGGTGATCATTAGCAGCAGCCTTACAAAAGAGCAAGAGGCGAAACTACTGACTGTACTGAGCAGAAACAAGAGAGCAATTGGATTGAGCCTTAAAGATTTGGTGGGATAAGCCCGATGTCTGTATGCACCACATAGGGCTAGAAGAATGAGCAAAAGCACGTTGAGACTCACAAAGGAAAGTGAACCCTAACATGCGGGAGGAGATATTGAAGGAAATCTTGAAGTTGCTGTCGTTGGGAATTATCAATTCGGTGCCCATAGCGAGTGGGTCAGCCCCATTCACATGGTCCAAGAAGTCAGGGATCCAAGTTGTTCAAAATGAGAGGAATGAGCTGATACAACAAGGCTAGTCATGGTTGGCGGATGTGCATTGATTACCGCAAACTGAATGCCGCAACCAGAAAAGATCACTTCCCCCTGCCGTTCATCGACCAGATGTTGGAGCGACTGGCTGGGAAGAAGTACTTCTATTTTTTAGATGGGTACAGTGGGTATTTTCAAATCTATATGGACCTTGGAGATCAAGACAAAACCACCTTCTCCTGCCCATTTGGAACCTACGCGTATAGATGCATGCTATTCGGTCTGTGCAACGCTCCCGGTACATTCATCAACGATGTATGATGAGCATATTTTCCGATTTTATCGAGGAGTGTATAGAGATACTCATGGATGACTTTACAGTCTACGGAGACTCTTTCGACTCGTGCCTTCATCACTTGGACGTAGTTCTGGAGAGGTGTCAAGCAAAGAGCCTAGTCTTGAACTTTTAGAA
>NW_024599409.1:0-31226 GCF_004379255.2 Salvia splendens | reverse complement strand
CGCGTCACTAGAGTCGCATTCCTTTTTGATACGTTTCTATGTAATAGTCACTTCTAGTTTTGGCAAAAAATAATACATTATTCTCTCATATTTTTTTCTCTTAATATCTCTTACTTTATTCTTTCTCTTATTTAATTCTCTCTACTTCACATATTAAACATTTATTATCTAATCTTCGTGCCAATAAAGATACGCCTCTATTAACAAGAATCAAATGGAGTATTCATTTTCGACTATATTTTCTTTCTTAATTAATACTACAACATTCAATTACATTTTTCTCTCTATTTAAGCATATGCTCCCTTCGCCCCGTTATAAGCGAGACGTTTCTTTTGGGCATTGAAAAATGATGTTTAGAGAGTTTATAGAGGGAAAGTTAATAGGACAGCTGGACAAACAATAAAGAAGAGAGAGTAATAGTGTTACATTTTGCCAAAAAGAAAATGACTCATTTTTTAGTGGGATGCATACACATTGCTTATGATAGTAGTACTCCCTCCGTCCCACAAAGTTTTGTCTCAGTTTGATCCGGCGTGAATTTTAAGAAATTGTTTGACTTTGTATTTAATGAAGGTGTAGAGTAGCAATAAGGACCCAACATTGAGGAGATCGAGGAGTGTATTTATGTCTATTTTTTGGTAAGATTCCAAGTGAGACAAATTTTATGGGACAGAAGAAAATGTTAAAATGGACAAACTTTTGTGGACGGAGGGAGTAGTTCCTAAAAATCATGATACCCAACAAGTTTGACATCTTAATCGGGACATAGGAGTATCTAGTTCGACTTTTATGAAATAATTACACATGCACGAGCAACGGGACTAAAGCTTCAAAATCGCCTATATATCAATTATTTGGGCTCGTCATGGCTTAGCCATGACATTTGGCCCAATAGATTTGGGTATAGTTTCCCAAGAAATATTATTGCAGCAACTCGACATGTACCAAGCATTCTAAACTTCCAAATTGAGCCTAAGATGAGTTTTGATAATGGCCGAATCAATGTCACCTGGTATTTTTCAAGTAACTAATTCTACAGACAGAAAAAAAATGGGAAAAAGAACTCAAAAATAAATTTTGTTTTCATCGACCTAAATCAGAAAACCATTGGTCTAACAATCCAAATAATACCAACTCCGGCCGCAAAGAATAATCTAGTATGTGGACGGCACACGTTTTAATGAAAAATTGATAAAGTAAGAAATTGATAGAGAGAAAAATTAGTTAGAATATTGTTATTGAAAAAATGAGACATGGAGTACCTAATAGAGAGAGAAACTTAACATAAATCTAATTTTCTAATTTTGATGGACAGACAAAAATGAAAAAAAAAATGACTTTTTTTGGAGGTAGCATATCACATTTATCATAAAGAAAAAAGTGACAAAATTTGGATAGTGGAATGTAGATGATCTAATTAATGGATTTTGTGTTTGGAGTCGAAAACCAGTGAGATAGATGCGCTGAGGCCAACCAACCACTTCCCCCTCATCTGCTTCAATTAATGCTGCAGATTTTACTTCATTTTTTCTACGTCTATTTATTAGGGTCCTCATAGTAGTTGGATCACTCTTTTCTCTTCAAATGAAATGATATTCCTAGTACTCTCAAGATCTATGATAACCTATGAAATTTATGTTTGAAGTCAATTCAAATAATTATCATGAAAAATACTTATCTACACTTTTATTTTGAATACATGCATACCTGTAATGATTGGGAAGAGGATGGCTAGTCCAAATTGCAGGTGTTTGGTGGAGAGTAGATTCTGATTGTGTTTCCAACCATTATTGCAGCTGCATTAATGATATATGTTAGCAACTGATTCTTTTCACCCCAACAGTCTTCACACCAAATAAATGAAGGAAAAATGTGACCGAATTTAGTGGCCGCATTGCATATAAGTAGCAGCATTAAGGCTCGGACATAGGCATATGGCTGCTCGGGAGATCAAGTCGCCATCCGTTGCTCCGGTCGAGGCGCCTCACGGAGGAAGCGGCTGGGGATGTACTTTCTTGAATCCGACGACAGGCGGACGGCTCTGGGGGGCGGCTACACCAGCGGAGCAACGCCGGTACACATCCTCGGAAAGCCACTTACCGAGGCGAGCGTGCTCAGGACCGGAGGCTGGCTTGCTGCTTTCTTCATTTTTGGTAATAACAGGGGAAATGTGTGGTTGGTGTTTTTTTCTTGAGAGAGATTGGAAAATTACTTGATTATATACAAACGTTTGCAGGGAATGAAATGGCGGAGAGAATGGCTTACTTTGGTCTGTCTGTGAACATGGTGGCATTCATGTTCTACGTGATGCATCGACCTTTCGATGACTCAGCTAACGCGGTCAACAACTTCTTAGGGATATCGCAGGCCTCGTCTGTGCTCGGTGGTTTCCTCGCCGATGCCTTTCTCGGGAGATACTGGACCATAGCCATCTTCACCACCATTTATCTTGCAGTCAGCCTAATTTTTCAGATTTCATTATCATTTCTTCATATATTGATAGATCGATAGATCAAACTCAATGTTTTTTTGTTATTTCTTGAAGGGTTTAACAGGAATTACCTTGTGTGCAACCATGACTAGTCTGATGCCAAATCAAGACAAATGTGATCAGATTGCTCTTCTCACGGGCAACTGTGAGCCTGCAGAGCCATGGCAGATGCTTTACCTATACACGGTCCTCTACGTTACTGCATTTGGGCCGCGGGTATTAGGCCGTGCGTCTCTTCCTTTGGCGCTGACCAGTTTGATGAAAGAAGCAAAGATTACAAGGAGCATCTGACAGATTCTTCAATTTCTTCTACCTCTCAGTCACTGTTGGAGCATCGTGGCATTCACAGCAGTAGTGTACATTCAGATCAAACACGGATGGGTCATCTTAAGCTGCCCGTAACGTGCATGCCGGTCTTCCCTGGACTCCGCATATTCCTACTGCTCTCACTGTATTACTCAGTTTTTGTTCCCTTATCCCGGAAAATCACAGGGCATCCTCACGGTGCCTCTCAGCTGCAACGGGTGGGCATCGGCCTGGCTTTCTCCACTGTGTCCGTGGCCTGGGCTGGAATCTTCGAGAGGTACAGAAGACATTATGCCATACAACACGGCTACGAGGCCAGTTTCCTGATCCCCATGCCAGACCTGAGTGCATACTGGCTGCTCATACAGTATTGCTTGATCGGCATTGCTGAAGTGTTCTGCATTGTTGGATTACTGGAGTTTCTCTATGAAGAGGCGCCGGATGCCATGAGAAGCATAGGCTCTGCATATGCTGCCGTTGCAGGTGGTTTGGGTTGCTTTGCAGCCACCGTACTCAACATCATCGTCAAGTCTATCACGGGCAATGAAGAGAAAAGAAGACCCACTTGGCTGTCTCAGAAATATAAACACTGGCCGGTTCGATAATTTCTACTGGCTGCTTACAGTTATGAGCGTGATCAATTTCTGCGCGTTTTTGTTCGCAGCACATAGGTATCAGTATAGAGCAAAACAGGCGACAGAGACAAGAGAACTAGCAAATGTGCAACTTAGCACTAGGGATCACACAGTACCTTAGTATTTGTTTCTGTAGACTGATGTTATATTTCCTGCTTCCATTTTCGTGTACATCGTAACTGCAGCCGGTGTCTTCAATCAAGTAACGGCATCTCTTTAATAGCTCATCGGCATGTCAAATGTTTCATTACAGAAACAAATGCCCACTGTTCTGAGATGTTGAGAAACAAATTTTCTCTACTCTTTAAACATTTTAGAGAAAACAACTTCATTATACATATCATAACAAATACTTAGACACTGTACATGAATCAAATACAAAGTAAGAACAATCTAAACAGTCAGAGGTAAGTTGCATAAAATGGAATTTAGAACAATTCAAGTAAACTAGATGAAATATAACTCATATTTCTTCACAGTCATGAAAAATGGAGAATGCACAAGGGTGGTAGGCACCACAACTCGCTAGTTATTCACAGTATATCAGACTATCAGAAAAGAGGACAAAGTAGATAGTGAAGTAATATGAGCAAGATTACATCTAGAGCTGCATTGACCCTCCTAGAATCCCTTTAAGTTGCGGTTCAAAGTAACCAACATTGAGTTTGTACTCAGATCTACGATCAGTTTGAGTTTCTTTCTTCTCGAAACAATATACAGGGGCCTGCCACTTCTCGTCTTCAAGAACAGCTCCCACGTCAAAAGTCATTACATGGATTGATCTTCCTGCAGTTATTGGGATAAACAAAAGAAATGAACTGCATGTCGCATCAGACAGAATTCCATAATCGAACAAGAGCAGTGACATGGTCCTCCTCCAGTCCAAAATTAACACCCTTCAGTCTCAGAGCAGAAAAAATCGCGCAAAAACTGTAGAGATATCATTTGCTATGTACTTAACTAACCCTATATTCTAAATTAAAACTAAAGGTTACTTCTAAAGCATACTATAAGAGAAAATCACTTGAAAGGCGACAATAAACATTGATTTTGGCTTCATAATGTCCAGTAAGAAAGACGGGCAACTTCCACCTCTCGCATTCGGTGATTCAATGGAAATGCTACAGTAAGGAAATCTACTTAGTAATCTTGTGCATGAGTCATATTTAATCCTACGTCAAATTCTGGTTTGTCATGCTACTCTATAAATCAGTCAAAAAAATCATGAAGTTTAGATTTAATTGCAATTATCCAATGGCCAAAAATAGATCGTCTACAAGTAATATAAAGTAATGTATTGTTGACGATTTTCTATTAAACACCGTCGTTTTCTCTACAAATAGACGACATCGTTAACTGACCAACGATGACATCCACAGAGGATTTTCCAGCTGCCATTCAAATACAATTTCACCACAATAAATTCGCATTTCAGTGGTACACATCAGAATTTGACCAACCTTCCACCGTTTTCCTGGCAATTAGCCCCAATTATATTATACTACTACTAGTATTCGCCAAAAACACAATTGAATCAAACCTACCCTGCGTTTGCACAACACAAATACCAGAATAACTCTAATGCTAAAAGCTGTGTTCTGAATTCATACTCCAACAATCCACAAAACCCTCGCAAATCAAATCCATTAATTCAACCAACAAAGACTAAACTCCGATAACAAATCAAACAACAATCATAAGAAAGCAAAATAAGACGATTTACCAGTGTAGAACTCCCAATGAACAGGGCGCTTGGTGACGACGTCCTCGTAATACCAAATGAAACGAAGCTTCTGCCAAACGTTGCAGAGAAATCCGTCGACGCTCTCCTGACCTAGGTATTCGGCGCCGTCGAGCCAATCGGGGCGGAGAATACCGACATCGAGCTGCGCGGAGCTGCACGTTTTGGCGGAATCGAGAGAGTAGAAGAAGGAGGTGCCGTTGTTCCACTCGAGATCGTACGAAATCGAGCCGAGCTGGTCTTGTATGATGTTGAAGTTGCGGCCGTTGGGCCAGTCGTACCAGAGGTTGATCAGGCTGAGAGATCCGCTGTAGTTGACGTATAGGATGGAGTGGAATTGGAGCGGCCACGTCGCAGGTGTCGGAGATTCCGCCGCTGCGGAGGCGGCGAAGAGGAGGAGGAGGAGGAGAGCGTATGTGGCGGAGGAAGCCATTGATTGTGGACTGTTTCTGCTAATTTTGTGGAGAGAGTGATAAATTCCACTCTTTCTGGATAAGGAGAGTAATTATTTTATTTTGTGATTCATCAAATATTACTACTCCTAAATCACAAAAAGAAATTAGGAGTACTACAAATTTATGAAAGCTGTTGTGAGCATCAACGATGAGTTTTTGCTCAGTATAATGAAGCATTTAACACTCGTAAATGTCACTGGAAACCTACATTAATAAATCGCCGACCTATGTCAGCTTTGCTCGTTCCTCAAATGCAACATATCATTCCATCGTTTCTTACTCCATCTCTCCCAATAAATATAAAATATTTAGTTTTTCCACCCGAGATTTTATGTGTACTATTTTGTGAGTTAATGGAACGGAGCGCAATGAATATTAGAGTTATTTAGAGTGGAGAGAAAATGCTTTTGGGTTGAAAAGAAATACTACTACGTACTACTACTAATTATTAAGGTCACCGTATAATGCAATGTTTTAAAAACCGGACCGGACCGCCGGTTCACCGGTCAGACCGCGAACCGGTAGGTAGTCCGGTCCGGTTCACCCCTTTAAAACCGCCACTGCATTGAACCGCCGTGAACCGGTGGAACCGGCGATCAGACCAGGTTGAACTCATGACCTCTCTTCTAGTTAAGAAGACTTCTACCACTCCACCACATGAGCTCATTGAACAATTTGAACATTAAATATTTTTATACATTAACCATTAATTTTATCTACAAAAACTAATAATTCATTTTAATTTTATTATTCTTTAATATAATTGTTAATTATAATATATATAATTATCATCCTTTATATTTTTAATGATGCTCTACTCACCACCTATATATTATTAGTACCATATAAGATTCAAATAAATTTTTTATATTACATACTTAATTTATATACCCTAGCTATTGACATTAATGAATAATCTTATCTAAACTAATTAATAAGTACTTAATTCATATTTAATTATATATTATTTTACGAAATAAATTTTCTTAAATTAATATAAACATTATCTGTTTTAATACATGAAATATTAAATTTTTATCTAGACTAACTAATATTAAATATATATATCTGAATATATTTACTAAATTTTAATATTATTTATATTTATACATCACTAATTATCTATAAGGTTTAATGTTTTGTGATATATTATTAATTGTAAATCATTTACTAAATTTAATATATTTTTATATATATTTGCAACAGTAAAACGGTTAGACCGGTGGTTCGACCGGTTGAACCGTGAACCAGTAACATCGCCGGTTCGTTTGCCGGTTCGGTTTTTAAAACATTGATATAATGTCTCCGTTGACGTGGTGAAGATTAAAAAAATGTGATGGAATATGAATGAGTGACAAAATATGTGACCAGTTTTTATAAAGTACATTCATATTATGATGGATGTGAGTATAACTAGTAAGTGGGAAAAAAATTATCTTTGAATTATAGACAAATCGAAAAGAAAAGAAAAGATATTATCTCGCAAAATGAATAGATGGCAAACTGTTTGGATCTTAAAAGAAATGAAGTATATAATCCATCTTACGTTCCTTCATACATCTTAGCGTATTTCAATTTCATCTCCATCATCGTCTATTCCCAAATGATGCAAGCAGCCTCAGTTTGCAAATTAATCAATTACTTACTACACAATTCGCAATTATCCGCATGACTAATTTTCAAGTATTTTTCAATTGAAAAGAAAGCGAAAGAGATACTCATACCATATCTGCACACTGCTCTCTCCGCTCCTTTTTTTTGTAAAAGAAATCAATAAAAGATCTCCATTCACTCTTCCTATTACCCCACTCTTTTACGTTATATTCATTACGTTTTTTCACAATCTCCCACACAAGAAAGCGCAACCAAAAAGCAAAGGGAAAGGGAAGGGAGAGTTCGAGGAAGCAATCGCCACAGTCGATTGCACTACACAGAACCTGCAATTCTCTTCATTGTATAAATTGAATTTAACCCTGTCTGTTTCCTCATTGTACACATTACAAGCAAGAAGCACGTAATTTTCGCGTATAATCTTCGATGCAATTGCTTCCAGCACTCAACCCAACCCTGCCCATGCCTTTTTCCAAAATCTCCTGTGCCATTTAAGCAACAAAAAGGGTAAATTAGCAATAACACATTCAACACATCTTGTCTAAATATACTTCAACCCGGACAGATATTGCTGTCTCGAAATCAGATACTGAGCTAAGGAGTATATAACTCCAAGAAGCCCCAATATCTTGATCTTGATAATGTCTGTCATTATGACTGGTGGTAGATTCAGCGGTATGGTAAGCAAGGGCCATGAATCAGCCTGTTTCGTGTAGCTCCAAACAAAACGGTTGAAAAGGATATGGCTTGGGAAGGTCAGTACAAGGAGGGCCAGATTCTTGACAGCAAATATCCAGTCAGGTCCCCCGATATCAACGCCCCATCCTGTGTTGCCATGCCACACATCTTCCCATATACTGTACACGGAAGTCGACACCAAGTAGATGGAGATAGCGACAGAAACAGGGAAGTACCTCTGCTTATCACCAAAACCAGCAAAGAAATCTGAATCCTGGTTAAGCAGCAGCAGGACAGGTGCCAAGAAAAATATAGCGCGGTTTGATCCTCCGGTGAGATGCACATTCAAGATCAAACATATTGCAAAACACATTACAGTGGCAACATTACCAACTGCAGGCATCCAGGCTCCTTCTGCAGCCATCCGCTTTATAGTGAATGTTGGCATAGTAGAGGCCCTGCGTTGCTTCATAAATCTCAATCTTGGAGGCACCATAGCTGAACTGCTTTCACCCGACTGACTGTGTCGAAGTCCACCTCTTTCCGCAAACTTCTCGCGAATAAGTGAAGCTAACTCAAACTTTATCTCAAGCGCTATAAGCATAAAGATAGCAGCATATAAACCAAGGAGAGATGTCCTTGCACCCTCAACAGCAAGTAATGTCGCAATCTTATTGTCCTCCTCAGCCACGATCTCTCCAAGCCAAGCCTTGTTAATTCTCACCTGGCCCTCCAGTAAATATGTTACCGGAAATAGGGCCACGATCAGAGCAAACATCCAAGGCAAGAACTTGGTGCTAGAAGTGGAAGGTAGATGAGTGAAAATCACAAACACAGACGTGCACACCATGGTGACAATGATGAGAGCATGTAGAATTGCTGCCTGAAGAAAATACTCTGCAGATATGTAAATGCCAAGAGCAATTCCCACAGCAATGGCATAAAATGTTCTCAACTCAACAATGTAAGATATCGGAATAACGGAGGTGACACCAGCCAGAGTGAGAAGGATTGCTGCAATAAGCAACCATGATGGCCACGTTGGCTTTGAAGCCATGAAGCCATATATGGAAATATCATCAGCAGATTGACGTGCCGATTTGATTAGGTCAGAGTGATAAGTCCATGCCAGTGGAATTGGAGGCTGCATCACGATGAATAGCAGACCAGTTGCTATGACCAACACCAAGTATCTCTTTGCAGCCTGCAAATGAAGATCAAAAAATCTTAACAGTTAATCCTAAATTCCTAATAAAAACATATTTGCTAAGCATACATGCTAACCAACAATGCCTTTTAGAAGTGATAGAAAATGCAAAAGAAGATATTAATCTTCCAA
Source organism: Salvia splendens (assembly GCF_004379255.2). Taxonomy (NCBI): domain Eukaryota; kingdom Viridiplantae; phylum Streptophyta; class Magnoliopsida; order Lamiales; family Lamiaceae; genus Salvia; species Salvia splendens. Next base: position 21,969 of record NW_024599409.1, on the reverse strand, counting down.
GTATCATATACTGGATGGACTAATACTTGAGAATGCTGTATAAAGAATCTTTTGGCGCTATATGATTATGAGCATCAAGGAATTATCTAAATAATCGAGGTAAACATATGACATGCCATGTAAACATTTGGTCCTATCCATAAGTGAAGCTAGATAGAAATAAAAACAATAATAATAAAGAACTGTACCATGACATGTGAGAAGTGCAAAGCGACAATCGGTATACAAGCTAAGCCTGTCAAGAGAATGCAAGAACCCAAGAGTAAGCCATCAGATGGAGGTCTTCCATACCACCACTGAAGGGCTTCAAATATTGTTTCGCGACAAAACCAGACTGACAGGGCAACCACACCAGCATGTGCATACCCTTGAAAAGGTTTCATCTTTGAGGCTGATGATTTAGATTTATCCCTGCAAGGTAACCAGACCCATTAAGTTTATGAGGAAAAGTGCAACATTAACAATGGGAAAAAAGGTTTTGCTAGTACTTATAAAGCAGCAAAGGAGGCGATACTGCTAGCAATAGAACAGCCGAAACCCACAACACAGCCTTTGAAGCCATAAAAAGCATGGACAACTTTGCTGAATAAAGACAAATCAGAACCCAAACTGCTTTTGATCCAATTCTCCGGTCTACAGAAAGTCTCCTTACAATGGCCAGACCCGCAAAAGTAGTCATGACAACCATATAACTCGGGTACATCACATCCTCATCCATCCCATAGTAATACACATTTGAATAGTTGAAAAAATTGTTCTCAATATAGCACAACAAGAAGGCATGGCCGATCAATCCAGCTTCAGTGAGGAAAGAAAATTGTGGAGGAAGAACAGCTAAACCAGGAACTGCCATTGCCAGAAGCACACTGCCAACTATAAGCTTACAAAAAGATTTCAATGACATGCCTGCTATCCAAATATTAAGATCCCAGTAGTTATGCATCATGAACCAAGCAACCATCAAGCTCCCCAACACAACAAATGCAGAGTATGATGACAAGCTCTTCTTCGTGAAGAAACGAGCCAAACAATATCCAGCTACTGAAGGGAGTGGAAGGAACTGTAAAGGAAAAGGAGTCATTCGGAGGTATGCTTTACACTCATAAATCATTAAGAGAAGTTTGGGGTCACAATATACATTAGTTTTCCCACTTTCCAGTGAATAATTGTTTTCTAAAATTGTTTTCTGTTCATAGAAAACTGCAAAAACATAAAATGGGGATAAAGTATCAACCTAATGGATCAATTTTTCAGAATATATACTAAAAAGATGGAAAAGATAGATGGAAAATGGGTCAACCATTTTAGTTCAGTATATACAGTCTTGGCAATCAAATCACATCCTTTACTCAGAAACCAAACTCTTTTTAGACCTAAATACCTATGCTAGCCAGACACTATTGACTATGTACTTTTCACAATCATGGAATTAGAGGATCGGGATATCCAGTCAGACATCGACGTGTGTATAATGCATGATTATTTACAGAGTTATGAATGAATTTTGAACTTAGGCAGAAACTAAATCTAAACGGACGGATTTGACTACATCTCATAGGAGTAAAAAATAGATCAGTAGGAAATTGTTATCCATGTTTCTCTTTATACGTCCAAGTAGAGGTTCAAAGGTTAAATATTAAAGCAGCACCGATAGAAGCTTTCTTGCTGAATTTTTATAGATTCATCATGGAATGGCTGACAAAGTCTTAAAAATCATTGATTTAAACAAAACATCACTCAGTGGGCATAGCTTAAGAGTTAAGACCTAGCATAAATGAGATTTCTAAATCTAATCTTAATAGAGCATAGTTGGTGCAACAGTTGATGGCCATTAGAGCAGAAAGAAAAATGCACGCAGCCTGTTGTAACTCGTTACTCTCTAAATAAATTTAAACCTTGGAGTTATATAATGAGGTGAAAACATGCTGAGAAAGTGTGGTTTGTATGATACGTTCTATGAGTATTTTCTAGATAACCTTATCATGATACTCAGCATCCCATTCCTTTGCAGTAGTAAATCTAACACTCATTAAACTAAGAATAATAAATAGTTAATGAGGACTCATCTAACTTTGATTTTCTATAGCAACAAGTCAGAGAGATAGCACCATTCACAGAATATGGTCAATTATGCATTCTGTTTAGAGAAGATATTCCTTTCAGCATTAGACAAAGTTAAGCAAATTCCATAAAAGTTCTCAAAACAATATCAGAGAAGGCAACAATAACAGTCCGAAGCTACCAGAACGTGCCAATACAAGAAAGAAAAAGGCACACCTTAAGTAAGGAGTAAATTCACAAAACCAATCCTCAAATAAGGAGTTACAAAAGGAAAATCACATTATCAGATGACCAAAGTCGTAAATGAACAAGAAAACTACGTACCAGGATAGGAAATCCGACTACAATAGCTCCAGCAGCACTGACAGTGACAGCCAATGCAGTGAATACGAGTGAGCTGAATGCGTCGGAAACCATACCAAGAGCATAAGAACCTGCAGCAGCAGCTCCTCCAAGCATTGTGATGGTGACAAGCAGATAATTCAGAGGCGGTGGAACATGAATGTACCGCCCAAATGAATGAAAAACAACACGAATCTCCAGGCATACAACAACAACAACTAAAGCCACAGCACCATTGACAAATCGAATGCTCTGCAACTGGTACTCGTTCTTAGTAACCCACCACAATGCCCCTCTTGTGGATGCATACAATTGAAGCAGAAAGGGAATGAAGAAAAGCAGAAACAAATCGGAGATGGCAGCACTGGATGAGAACATAACCCAATAATGGGAGGCAATGTGGAACGATACAGGGACGAACAAAAGACTCAGCGTATGCACACAGCTTTCAAGCTGCCCAAGAATGAAACTATCTTCGGGGACCTCACCTCCATGGAAATTCACTTCTTGCTTCAATTTGAACGAGGACACACGGGGAACTGAATACAGCCAGTAGAAAACGCAATTAAAAACCATGAGATAGTAAGCAGCATTCCACATACCCACTGCAGAAACAGTCGCCCAGGTAAAAAGTGTGGAAGCTATGAGCGGAACACAAGCGAACAAGAGGCGTTCGAGAGCGAGCACGATGGTAGGGTGCTCGATTTGTATCCACTTGAACTGCAGCGATACCCAAACTCCGATTAGGAAATTCGCCATTGCACAAGTTAGGGCAGCGAGAAGAGCAATTGAAACATAATTGAAGGTGTAGTAGAGCGATGAGCTGAAGAAGAAGGTAATCTGCGCGGCGATGAGGGTGAACCAGACGGCGAAGAAGGAACCGGATTTGAAATTGAGCGAATCGAGGATATACGCAACCATGAGCCCGACGACAATGGTGGCGACGACCGGAGCACCGCCGAGGTCGAGGAGGAAGGCAGCGGACGGGACGAGCGCGACGGCGATTCTGGCATTGTGGACGAAGGAGGAGGGGGAGAATCGAGAGTTCTTCTTAGAGGAGCTGGAGCGGCGGCCGATTCCGGCTGCTCCGCCGTGATATAAGGATATCGGAGGGTTAGGGTTAGGGTTTTGGTCTCCGTTATAGGAGGAGGAGGTGGCGAAGGAGGGGGCGCTGGTGGATGGGGATATGTGGGGGCGGAAAGCCCGGGGCTGGAGCTCCGGCGGCAGCATATTGCCGGCGGCGGGGAACGGTTTCGTGATCGGATCGGAGTGAGTGAAAAATATATGGAGTCAAAGACTGAGCTCTGAATAGACCTTTTTGATGGCGTTAATCCATAACGGAGACAGGGGTACGATGGTCATTTCAGCATCCGTGACGTGTTTCAGAGCACGCTGGCCGTACGATTGGTTTCAAGTGGTCCACTGGCAAGATTGATGGTTAATATAATTTCATCACTGAATTTTAAGAAAAATTTGTAACTTTAAATTTGCTAATCTTTCATAATTCAAGATTAAAAACAATGATTTTTCAAAATATAAATTGAAGCATATAAATTTTTATAATAATAGATTTTTGAATTTTTCTCTTTTTTTTTCTTTTTTTAAATTATTTTCCTCACTAAGTATATGAATTAACAAAATTATTTCATTGAATAGTTAAAAATATATGCATAGATAGTAGTGGACTACATATTTAGCCATATACTTGGCACGACGAACATTTGTTGTCCTTATACCTGCAAAATATTATATGCGGAATTGCAATCCATATACTTGTACTTATGCACGTTTTAATGTTCATCAAACTTTTTTGGCATTTTTTTCGGACGAAAATACCCTCAAAGGAGTAGAGGGCAAATTTGTTCGGTATTTTATATCTTTCCGCCTTCCTTTTTCCTATTTCTTCTCCTCTTTCCTATCCTACACGAATTATCGAAATTCATAATTTGATAGGTTAGTGGATTAACAACGAAGCAGATGAACAAATTGGAGGTAGAGTTAGTGACTTAGTGTTAATGGTGAAGTTCAAACATTGAGCTGCGATTGAGATCAAATCTAAGCAGAGATTTAATAATAATAATAATTATTATTATTATTATTATTATACTAATAATTGTAATAATAACAATGATCATCATATTTTCCTTTAATTTTCTTTTTTTTTCCTTCAAAAGTGTTCAAAACTTTCTAGTGTAAAATCATTTTTTCTGGGCCTTGATTTGTTATATGCTAAATATCTGACCAAATGGCTTGGATTTTTGGATCCGCTGGTTTTTTTTTATATATGAAACTTGAATTTATTTAATTTCGAGGAGTATAGTTTTATAATTATGATTTTTTTGGATTTTGTATTGGTTCCTGTCTAGTTATAATTTTTTTATTATCCATCGTTTGAATTTATTGTTTAAAAGTTTGAATCTTTTGGATCGATTCTAATTCGGCAAAAATACAATCCAAAATTCAAATTTGACGAAGAATTGCACCACATATTGTTGGAAGGAAGATCCCCAGAATATCATGCACAATTGAAGCAAGGATTACATAGAATCAAGGGAGAAGATTGGGGGAAATCAATCACACCAATTAGGGATATTATACACGGTTCTACCATAATTAAACTTACCTTGTATAGCTCTCATTAGGCCTATATTAACAGTGTACCAAGTTAGTGTAAACATATAAGAATTATCCCTAATACTCAATTTCTACATGGCATCCGAGCAGGGGCTCAGGAAATTATCATCATAGCCCAAACCTATACCTTTCTCGACCAAGAAGGCGAGAACAATAACCAGCCAAAATGTCAGAAGGCAAACCAGAGACGGTCGAACCAGTGGCCGAGAAAATAAGATCAAGCAAGAGTGTTACCGTAGCCTTCAAACTAAACGGCTCAAACTATGCATTATGGGCGCGTTTAATGAAGGTATCCATAGGCGGCCGAGGAGTCTACCGCCATATATCCGGTGTCCCACCTCCACCACAGCCGGGGGAGAAAGGGTATACCGATTGGGAGGAGATAGACTTGATAGTCTTCTCCTGGATTATCGACAATATGGAAACCAACATCATCGCCGACTTTGCGCATCACCAAACGGCGAAAGCACTATGGGACACGTTAGCCGTAACTTTTGCAAGTTCGGCAGATTCGTATCTCATATACGACCTGCGAGACAAGGCGAGCAGAGTTATACAAGGAGAATCAACATTGGAAGCATACTGGAGTAGACTCCACGGATTGTGGATCGACATTGATCGATGCCCACACAAAACAGTGAATTGCTGCGATAAAGGGATAGCACAGTACCGAGACATCAAGGCCGAATTGAGATTGTTCAAATTTCTTACCGGATTAAACGAGAAATACGACTGGATCCGACGGGAGATCCTCAAAGAGGATCCCTACCCCTCAGCCGACGTAGCGTACGGATGGGTGAAACGGGAGGCAGCTCGACTCAAGATCATGTCGCCGGCGTCCGAATCGACCTCCATCGCTGTCGGGAGCGAGATATCATCGGGGTCGGATTTGGGTTCGGGGCACGCGAATACCGCCCACCACAGAACAGAGGACAACCACCTACGCAACGCAACACCACCAGCCGCCGGGGAAACAATCGTCCGGACAAATCCAAACTTTGGTGCTCCCACTGTGGAATGCAAAAACACACAAAGGAGACTTGCTTCCAATTAGTGGGATATCCAGAGTGGTGGGAAGAGGAGAAGGCCGGAAAGGCGAAGGTCGCTATCGGGACAAACAACGGAGGCCGAAATCAGACAGAAGGGGGGCGAGAGGCAACAGCCTTTCAAGAAAGGAAAACCGATACCGGAGGTCTCCTAACCGACGGCGGCGGACGCAGCGAGAGCAGCGGTAGTGGAGGGAAACCAGCCGAGGCGATGATCGCCTCATTCAGGCTAGACGGCGGGGAGACAGGAGGTAAAGGGTTAGGGTTTGCAAGCCCTAACCCTATTAAACTCGATTCTGCTATTAAGTCCCCAAGTTTTAGAAAATTCGAAATTCAACCCCACTTCAGAAAATATACCATTATTGAACCCCAGCATGTTGATAATTATAAACTTGACCCCCAGCCTGTTAGTAATTGCATAAGTAACCCCATTGTTTGCAAAAATTCATTTGCACCCCTGGAAAATCTTTCATATGCTTTTGAAGCCCGGGATGGGGAAATTAGTAACGCGACAGGGTGGATTTTTGACTGTGGGGCAACCGACACTATGTCATATGATAGGAATGATTTTTTAGAAATCCATAAAACACCCAAATCACATATTAAGACTGCAAATGGAGGGGTAACACCAGTGGAAGGGGCAGGAACTATAGAAATCTTTCCTAACGTGCATATTCCCAATTGCCTCTACGTGCCTAAATTGTCTCAGAAATTGATGTCGATAAGTCATGTAACTAAGGATTTAAACTGCTCACTCCTGATGCATCCAAACTTCTGTATGTTACAGGATATCCAGACGGGGAAGATTATTGGACGTGGCACTGAACGTCGTGGGCTCTACTTTGTGGACGAGATCGCTCGACGAGATGGTGCGGCGATGCTTGCTCACGGGTCCACCGATCGAGATACTTGGCTCTGGCACCGTCGGATGGGACATACCTCTCCGGGTTATTTGAAATCCTTATTTCCTAAACTTTTTGTTCCTAAAGATTTTTCTTGTGAAGCATGCGTTTTGGCCAAGAGCCACCGAAACTCATTTAAACCTAATGATACTCGTGTTCAGACTGTTTTCTCTTTGGTTCATTCTGATGTGTGGGGCCCAGCTCCTATAGGAACAAGCTTTGGATTTAAATATTTTGTGATATTTGTAGACGATTGCAGTAGAACTATGTGGGTTTATTTCATGAAACACAAATCTGAAGTATATGATAAATTCGTGTTGTTTTACAAAATGGTTCAAACCCAATTTCAGACATCTGTCAAAATCCTTCGTTCAGATAATGGGGGGAATTTTTAAACACTCCAATGACAAATTTTTTTGAAAAAAAATGGGTTAGTACACCAAACCTCTTGCTCCCACACACCAGAACAAAACGGGGTGGCAGAACGAAAGAACCGAATCATCCTAGAAATGACCCGGGCTCTCCTATTTGACTCGAAAGTACCACCATCTTTTTGGCCGGAAGCCGTAGCCACATCCGTCTACCTCCTTAATCGACTTCCCACAAAAACCCTAAACCGAAAAACTCCTCTCGATCACCTATCCACCCTAACCAAAATTCCCCCTGCCCTATCCTTACCACCTAAAACTTTTGGGTGTTCGGTTTATGTCCATGTTCCCAAGCATGAAAGGAATAAATTTTCACCGTGTGCCATTAAATGCGTCTTCATGGGGTATGGGATTAACCAGAAAGGCTATAGGTGTTATGACCCGAAAACCAAACGAGTGATTACCACCATGAACTGCAACTTTCTTGAAAACGAATTCTACTACCACCTTGGGACTCAGGGGGAGAGTGTGAGACAGGGGAGACCCGAGAAAATGACTCCCTTCGGTGGTATGTGCCAAGTAACTTCGATTCGGACCTAACAGAACAAGCTGGCACTGTTCCTGAGCCGATCCCGTCCACAGGGACGACCCCGACAACGCTTCCGCCGCGTTCCTCTGATCCAACCGTAACGGAATCCGAGGTAATATCTAGTCCGAATCATGAAACTTCAGATACTGTTTCTGACTCACTTGGTACAGAAGAAGAAGAAGAAGATACTACTATTGATCAGGATACAGGGCAGTATGTGCTTCCGCCGCGGAGCACGAGAGGAATTCCGCCCAAGAGATACTCCCCGGAACCCAGAGAGAGGAAAAATAGGTACTCAGTGGCCAACTTCGCCGAAGCCAATATATCCAAAATGGCACGGGCATTCCATGCAGCACTCTGTGACGAAGACATTCCTAGAACCTTTGAAGAGGCCTTCAGAATCAAGCACTGGAGGGAAGCTATGCTAGTCGAAATGAAAGCACTGGAACGGAATGACACTTGGAAAGTAAGCCCTCTGCCCGATGGGAAACATACAGTGGGCTGCAGATGGGTCTTCACAATCAAACGAAGACCAGACGGAGTATTGAACGATACAAGGCGCGTTTAGTAGCAAAAGGATACACGCAGACCCATGGAGTGGATTATTCCGAAACATTCTCCCCCGTTGCGAAGATGAACACAGTACGTGTATTGCTGTCTATCGCAGCAAACAAAGACTGGCCACTCCATCAGTATGACGTCACCAATGCCTTCCTTCATGGGGAACTGAAGGATCCTATTTATATGGATGCTCCACCTGGGTTCACAGAGGAATTTGGGCAAGACAGGGTGTGCAAATTAAGGAAGACTCTGTATGGGTTAAAGCAGTCACCAAGGGCCTGGTTCGGGAGATTCACGGATGTAATGAAGCGCTATGGATACAAGCAGAGTAACTCAGATCACACCTTATTTACTAAACAGAGAGGAGAGAAGATCACTTGCCTTATAATCTACGTGGATGATATGATTATTACAGGGGATGATACAGAAGAAATGAACGATCTCAAGGGACATTTGGCTGCAGAGTTCGAAATGAAGAATCTAGGAGATCTCAAATATTTCCTTGGGATCGAGGTTCTCAGATCCGGAAAAGGAATCTTCATTAGCCAACGGAAATATGTTCTCGATCTCTTGACGGAAATGGGGATGCTAGAGTGCAGACCGGCAGATACTCCCATTGTACAGAATCATGGCCTCCAAATAATCAAAGGAGCATTATCAACCGATCGAGGACGGTACCAACGGCTTGTGGGAAAACTTATCTACCTATCCCACACTCGACCCGATATCGCTTACGCAGTTGGGGTACTTAGTCAGTTTATGCATAACCCACAGGAGGAGCACTGGGAGGCGGCACTTAGAGTAGTGCGCTACCTGAAGGGAACGGCCGGACATGGGGTACTGTTCCGGAAAAATGGACATCTTAACATCCATGGATACACCGATGCAGACTGGGCCGGAAACCCAGTTGATAGACGATCAACAGGAGGATACTTCACATTTGTGGGCGGAAATTTAGTCACTTGGAGGAGCAAGAAGCAGAAAGTAGTGGCTCTATCAAGTGCAGAGGCTGAATTCCGAGGCATTAAAAGTGGACTCAAGGAGATTTTATGGCTTAGAAGGGTGATGAAGGAGCTGAACCTCGAATCACAAAAACCGTGCAAATTACTCTGTGACAACAAGGCAGCAATCAGCATTTCAGAGAATCCAGTGCAACATGATAGAACCAAACACGTGGAAATTGATCGGCATTTCATAAAGGAGAATCTTGAAGAGAAGATAGTAGAAATCCCATATGTGAAGTCCGAAGATCAATTGGCAGACATCCTGACTAAAGCCGTATCAGCCAAGATCTTTCAAGAAATGTTGAGCAAGTTAAACTTCGGGAATCCCGTCGCTTAACTTGAGGGGGAGTGTTGGAAGGAAGATCCCCAGAATATCCTGCACAATTGAAGCAAGGATTACATAGAATCAAGGGAGAAGATTGGGGGAAATCAATCACACCAATTAGGGATATTATACACGGTTCTACCATAATTAAACTTACCTTGTATAGCTCTCATTAGGCCTATATTAACAGTGTACCAAGTTAGTGTAAACATATAAGAATTATCCCTAATACTCAATTTCTACACATATCATTTTAGAGAAAGAGGAGAAAGGAAAAAGGAAGATGGAGAGCAAAGAGGAAGAAGGAAAGAGATAAAATAGTGTACAAATTTGTCCTCTACCTATTTGGGAGTGTATTCATCCGAAAAATGCCAAAAAGTGAAAAGAACTTTAAAACATACATAAGTACAAGTATAAAGACCACAAATGATATTTTGCAAGTATAAAAACTGTAAATGTGCGTCGTGACAAGTATAAGGCCTAAATACGCGTGGTTTACTCTCCTTTTTAAAAAAATGAACTTCACATGAAATTTCAAAAATAATTCAAATTGGTTATTTGAGTTGTATTTTAAATTGAGGTTGAAAATAAGGTTAGACTTGGCATGTCCTATGGTTGAAATGAGAATTGTTGAAATATGGGAGAAATGTGGTCGTGGCTAAATATGAGAATCTTATGTCGGAATAAAAGAAATAAACTTAATTTTGTAGTAGAAATATTTAGAAATTATCTAAATTTAAATATTATGGAGTAGAATTTTCTAAAATTAGTTATTAGAATATTTAAATACTTTTAGTAAAATTATTTAGAATATAGATACTATTATTTAATAAAATATCATAAAAAACTAGATTTTTATAATAATAAAATATTATAGTGGAGAATTTTAGAATATATATAAATATGAGTAAGTGTGTCATTTTTTAATAATTTACTTCTCCTTAATCTTCTTAAATTTTTTATGGAATTAAATACAAATCGATTGGTTTCTGAATAATAAACTTTTTCTCGAACACATAATCAAACCACATCAAACCCCGCAAAAACGACTCAATGCAATAACAACAAGATATCAGGTCTACTAGGTTACGAAAAATTCACGCTTATTCTATAAGTCAAAGTAGCAATGTATGCCTTTTGTTGTATACAACGTCTTTTAGCAGATAGCTATAAAGACTTGTCTCTGTTTAGGATGCATTCAGTGTCATACCGTCATACCACACAGAGACGGAACCACGTAGAGACAAGCCCCCGCGCCAGCGAGGGCTTTGCCGGCACCAGACCCCGATCCCCCCTTATACAGACCAACTCCGACCAGTCTCCGCCCCAGACCAAGCCAGCACTGCAAGTCTCCAACTCCAGCCATGCCGCCCCACCACTGTTCTCTGGAATTCAAATTTGACGAAGACTAGGGCTTACTAGTTTTGGGCTATTAATTTTATTATTGGGCTGCTTTTTAAATTTGTCCTTTTGATATAATTAGCCCAATTCGCAAATCATTAATCACGGCTGGAGTTACTAAATTGCTCCTCACAAGTTCACGCCTGGTCAGGAGAGCACGGCCTACCGCCGGATCTTTAAAGCCGTGCTCCGTCGCCGATTAAGGTAATTATTTTGATGGATAGCAGGGTATGTAAATGTTCACTATTTTATAAAATTATAAAATTAATTTTATCATATAAAATAATCTTATTTTTGGCAGTAGTTCATCTTTATCTCATGTTTCTTAATTTTATTTTCCTCAATTCGTCTTAATTTATTTGGTACTTGGATTTGGCCCACTTGATAGTTTGGTAAACTAGAATTAGTATAAAATTATTTGTATTGTGCAAGTTGTAGTTAGTAAATTTAGTAGTACATGTATATATATTATCTAAGAAATCTTGTTGTTGTTGGTTATAGTTATGTGCTTGTATTTCTTCAAAAAACTTAGGTATGATTAAATTGCAAGTGCTTCAAATAATAGTACTAGTATTCTTATCAAGAAGGATAGATCTTGGATAGAATGGAAGACGAATGGATGAATGATATCTTAGTTATATACACTGAGAGAGAAATTTTCATAAAAGAATTGGAAATGAGACTATTCTTCGGCATTTCAATGTATGGTAACTTGTCGAAAATAGTAGTTTGTCGTAAAAGTTGTACAGACAATGCATGTAAAATTAAATAATACTATTATTTATTTTATTTTTAAATTTCAGCCCCCGCTTATTTGATTTTCTGGTTCCGTCACTGATACCACACCAATGTCACCAATGTCGTTAGTCTAAATCTAAATTTATTTGAGATCATAAGGAATCGATTGAATCCACCTATTGCGATGACATGATCAGAAACAATTATTATTAAATTTCGTAAGCAATTATTAAATTCCAAAATAAACTCTATAAATGTTTTGAGTATATATAATCCACCATACTATAACCCTTTCAGTAGGGGTGACCACAAACGGTCAGAGATTAAAATTTTGCAATCACCATCTATCCACAATAATAAATTAATAACTATGATAGTATTATTAAAGATACAGATCTAATAAATAAATGTATCTTAATTCATACAGGAATATAAAAATTAGATTTGGTGACCTTTTCTCGTTATATATTGTGCTAGACTAACAACCTAGTTCTCTCCTCTTATCCTTATTGCCGTTTTATCAATCTCCTCCGCCTGGTCTTCAGCAATCTCCTCCGCCTTGTCTTTGGCCGAAGAAGAAAGGGAAGAAAATGGTAGGTTTTTATCGAACGTCAAATCTTATTAATTTTATTACTTTTCTCACAATCAAATTGGCCGATAGGTAACTTTCTGATTATGGATAGGTCCTGCCGAACGACTACGATCTGCTCAACCCACCGCCTTCTCTTGAGAAGAGCAAGCACAAGCTCAAGCGCCTAATTCCAACGCCAAACTCTTTCTTTATGGACGTCAAATGCCCGGGCTGCTTCAACATGTAGGGTTTCGGAATAATTATTTTTCGGATAATTTGGTATTAAAGATAAATAAATAAAATATGATAAGAACACACATTTTAGGTCATATTTTCATATAACTATAGATTAGTTTTAAAAATTGGATAGATATTAACTTGTGTTGGTTTGAGCGTGTAGAATGACGGTGTTCAGCCACTCGACGATGGTGGTTATGTGCAGCAACTGCCAGACGGTGTTGTGCCAGCCTACGGGTGGGCGCGCCAGGCTCACCGAGGGCTGCTCCTTCCGGCTGAAGGGCGAGTCATCACCATCAACGTGATGAAATGCGAGTATAAAAATTTGTTTTTTTGGTTATTTGTTTGAATTTCTTTTGAATTTTGCTGGGATTACTGTTATTTTTCTTCCAATTTATATCCATTTTGAACTTGTTTTTTTTAGGGTTTATTGGTTTCGGTGCTGTTGTTTGGTAACAGACTTATATATTATACCTAGTTTGCATTTTTGAGATTTAAAATTTATTTTTAGTTATTTGTTTGGATTTATTTTTAATTTTGCTGGATATTACTTTTATGACTTGGAAATATATTGGAGGTGTTATTTGTTTGTTAATTGTGAAAGATATATATATAGTTTTATCTGAGCATATGAAAAGTAAATTTGTATGTTATAAACTATAAAGTCACAGTTTTTATTTTTACGTAAGGGATGCTGTATTTTATCTCTGTAAATTTAAAATTATTTTGTCTCTGTAAATTTAAAATTTTGGAGATTTAGGTCAAATTGATAGTGTATTTTGGCAAAAATAATGTTATATAGTTTTGTGGAACTATTTTGGAATTGTACGATTTTATGTACTCCCTCCGTCCCAGATAATGTCTCATTTTTTCATTTCAATCCGTCCCACATATCTCATTTCACTTTTTACCGTTTTTGGTAGTGAACCTCATATTTCTTAAACTCATTTTTACTCATATTTTATTATAAAACTATATATAAACTCATTATTACTCATATTTTATTATAAAACTAATATATAAAAGTAGGACTCACATTCCATTAACTTTTTCAACTCACTTTTCATTACATTTCTTAAAACCTGTGTCCGGTCAAAGTGAGACGAATTATCTGGGATGGAGAGAGTAATTGTTTTGGATTGATATATACTGCAATTTTTAACCATTTTTGTTTGCTTCCGGATTTGGATTGTAATAGTGTTCGTGAATTCGATTCATACGAAAAGAGGAAGGGAAATAGCAAAAGGTAAATTTATATTTTATCTAGGTTAATAATCTAAAATATCAATTTTATTCTTAATCTTTTAAACCTTAATCAAACTTATCACCTGACATGCCAAAAGATTATGTTAAATGAGATAGACAATATTTCTCATTGGTAAAAGACAAATAAGTTATGCTGTGTTATTAATGTGATATCGAAAATTGAATTGGATGATAATTTTTTTTTAAATGGATACACTACAACGAAAAATTCTTTAATGATATTTTTTAATGTAATTAAAAATGCTAATTTAATCCTAAATATATCATCAACGCTTTAAAAAGTTGTTGGTATCCCAATTAAAATTAGAGGACAAAAATGAAATTAAGTGTACTAAAAAAGTAAAAGATTGATATAATTTCATTAATTTAGGATCATTTTCTTTTGTATCTTAAATTATTATAGTAATTTTTTAAAAAATTCAACGCAACGTAAGAAATTGCGTCTTGATTTTTGTGTCCTTAGTAATTTTTTTTATAGTGATATAAAATTGATATTTTAAGAATCTTAAGATATATTTGAAAAGATCGTAAAAGATTGGATATAGCTAGCCTATAACTAATCCTTTTATCTAGTTGTATAAAATAATTTAGGCTACAAGTATATCATTTATATTCTTGTTTTATTGCTATCCATCAACTATAAACAGTAATAGTACCATTATTCCTATTCCTATTGATTTTTAAAAAGGTAGGCTAGTGGTTGGTGTGAAAATGAGCACAAAATCGAAACAATCAAAATGAAGAGTCAATCCTTGCAAAATTAAAGCTAGTCGAAGCAAGAAAATCAACCCTAATAGTCGAAGCAAGAAAATCAACCCAAAAATTATAATTATTTGAACTAATCGAAACCAAAAAAGAACAAAATCAATAAAACATGAAAACAAATTCAACCATATATGACTTAGGAAACCATGAAACCAAGAATGAAACCAAGAAAAAAAGCCCAGATGGGATAACAAAATGAAGGAAAGTGGCTCATATACTTGTCCATATCACCGCTGGTGAGTATTCGATTTTCGATTCAATTTTTTGCCCAAATTAAATCGAATCAAAACAAATTTTTGTGAAAATTAAAATAAAATTGAATAAAAGTATCCCAAAATACATCTGAAAAACCAAAATTCGAACTACAAAAACCGCTCCCAATCGAAAAACCGTATAAAAAAAATCCTAAAAAGTCCAAATCCAAATTACAAAAACCGAACCCGAAACACTAAAATTGCACAAATATATCCAAAAATAAAAAATTCAAAAATTAATTTTCTGTAATTAACATAAAATTATATATCGTCTCTACAAATTAACATACGTAAACAATTACAATCTTCAAAAAATCTAAATATCATGTTGATAGTTATTAGTATTTGAATATAGTTTTTTTGGTTTTTATTTATCTGAATTGAATCGAACCGAAAATTAATACTGGTCAAAAAATTTAATTTAGCGAAACTAAAATTTTGGTAAGGTTCAGTTCGGATATTCGTTTTGTTCACCCCTACATGTCGCTATGTGAGTGTCCCTTATATGGGCTAAATAGGGCAACCAAACGAGCCCTCAGACAAATTACACATCGACCGACCCGACCCGACCCGATGGATGGTCACGTGAGCTTGAATATAAGATCCGGCCCGACCCGGTAGCCCGATAATACTCCCTTAAAAAACCGAGAAACCCATACTTCACTCTGTCGAGTCGCTACACTGTCACACACCAGGTAATTAGTTCAATTTCTGGCTATTCTGGGAAAACAGACTCTTGATTCCGTTTTTAAGATATGAATTGTGCATTGTTTCATTCTTATTTTTGGTTATTTGATTGGTATGTCTCTCTGTTCCAAAGATATTAGTTTAGTTTTGAAAAATCGTGTAAACTTCGATTCTTTCGACTTTAAAGGATGAATGTTTCTAATTTCACGTATATAAGGAAATGAAGGATCTGGGAGAAATGGAACAATGTAAAAAATTTGATCTTTATAAGAATTTTGAATTCTTGCTATATTGATTGATGACAGCCTAGTGGGTTGTGATTCTTGACTACTTGTTTGATTCTCTTAGGACTGATGTCTGAATTGACTGTGCCCATGTTCATGTAGTTTTCCTTTGGAATTAGTCTTGATTTCCTCCTAGTTGTTGTCTGAGCTCTGACATTATTGATATGATTGATAGAATGCAACCACAATAGTTTAATTTGTGTATATTTTCCAAAGTTTGATGTTGTGTTAAGTGTTGTTGACTGTTAAGTTGTATGAATGTTTTGCCTGATGGTCTATGCAGCCCAGTGCTCGATCCGAATCAGTATATTTGGCCTCATGGCCGGTGTCGGGTTGGTCAGCTCATGGCCTTACATAAACAATAGTAGTAATTTGCTACTCAAACAGGATCATGACATGTGAATCAAGACATTTATGTGGTTTTGATTGGATTATTTATGAACAAATTGCCCCTCTTCTTCTTATGCTAAAATTGCCCCTTTGTTCAATCAAATTTCTCAATAGGAAATATAGATATCTGTTTGCAATTGCATAGGTAAGTTGGTTCAATAAGAGTAAACTACCATCCTCACTGGATCTCTCTATGATGTGTTTTGCCACTATTATTTGTTTTACTTTGCTCGAGAACGATAAATATTATCCATCAGGTTTACTTTCACCGTATGACAGTCTTGTTCTGATGAAAGCGTAGACATACATTTGCACAACGATGGCGACATTGAGGAACTTGAAGATAAAGACATAGACATGCAAGAGAATAGTGAAAGAGCTTCACTCCTACGAGAAAGATGTTGAAAAAGAGTCTGCTAATGAAGGCAAAAGGCGCTGATCCATATGATCTCAAACAGCAGGTTCGCCGTGCCCTATTTGTCTTTAAATGAAATGTAATGTCGGATTTCTTTCTATTTTAAACATTTGTACACAAGCTAGACTCTGTTACTAAATTATGCTATTGGTGATGGTAATTCTGTAATTTCTCGATTCTGCAATCGAGAAATTTAACGTGCAAAGTTTGTGATGACAGTGTGTGGCTTGTTGAGTTTTAATTGCCTTAGATCAAGTTTTAGTCTCTAAATATGTTACTTCGTATTTGCATTTAATGGTATAAATATAAAAAGGGATGTTTTCGCACTTGAAATTCAAGATTGAATTTAAACATATTTCTAGCAGAGTGGATAAAATATGATCCTTCTATGCTGTTTCTCTCTTGCATTTATATGACTTGTGTTTTTACATATTTGTATCAGGAAAATGTGCTGTCTGAATCTAGGATGATGGTTCCCGACTGCCGCAGGCGTCTAGAGGCTGCTCTAAGTGATCTTAAAGCCACTTTGGTAATCTTTCATGCTTTAAGTGCTGACATAAACAACTTATCTGCTGATGAAATTTCATCTTGGCGGTCGTATATCTGTTATTCTGTTACCATATCTTGATTCGATCTGAACGAAACCATGAGATTGCTTAATATCGAAGCTAACTGGTGCAGGTTGAGGTGGAGGAGTCTGGCCAAAAGGATGGCTCGGAGATTGGTGATGCTCGGAGCACCATTACAGACGTCGAACGGATATTTCAATCGTCCGATGCTTAGCTCTGTGGATTGTGGTAAATGTATGTGGCGACCCTGGTGAGATCTGATAATTTGTGAATTGAAATTATTGTGAATTTGAAAGCACTGGTGTCCTGTTTTGAGTCCGTGTGAGTTTTAAGAATGGGAAGAAGAGTGAGTAGAAAAAGTTAGTGAAATGCGTGTCTCATTTTTACATACTCCACATATTGGTTTTATAATGAAACATATGAGTGATTTAGTAGAGTGTAAGGTTAACTTATCTAAAATGGAAAAATATAAATAAGATTATAATTGTTGATGTATTAAAAAGGCAAAATGAGATGTTGTGTCGTGGTCTCATGGGTGGAGAGAATATGTATTGCTCACTCCGTCTATTTTGCAATTTGTGTTTTTTCTATTTCCGTCTGTCTACCTATCCTATTTATATTTTACTATACTATGTTTAACCGGTGTGTTAATATAAGTACATAAAAATGAGATTAAAATTTCATTAATTTTTTATATCTATATCTTTTAATATTTTTTTAAAAATTTGTCGTATAAAAAATGGCACACCGCACACCAGTGTTTTAAAAACCGGACCGGCCACTCCGACCGGTTCGGCCGCGAACCGGTGGCGTGTCCGGTCCGATTCGATCATAAAAACCGTTGTGACGTTGGACCGTTTCGAACCGGATGAGCCGGGCGGTTCAGCCGGAAACCGGTGGCCGGTTAGACCAGTTCATTATAAAATAAAATAAAAAAAATTAGGTTTTCTCTTTGAACTTCAGCTTCCTGCAAAGCTTGAGCACCCCTCGCCAATGCTTCTACGTTTCCTCAAGCTCTTGCGCTCTCTGAAGATGTAATGGTGCATATAGATTCTCCAAATGAATTTATTTGAGAATAAAGTTCTTTAATGGTTGTATTGGAAGAGTTAGTAGAGAGAGATTAAATTTTGGAAATGGAGAAGATGATTGCAAGTGTCGTATAAATTTGGGAATAGGAAAAGTTAATAGAGAGATTTAGGCCACCCGCAACGCGTCACGTGGGTGGCCTGTATTCCGTCACGAAGGAACGAGACGCGTTGCGACGCCCCGTCTCGTCCCCAGCCCGTCCCCAGACCGTTCCGCGTTCCGTCACTCGCCACGCTCCGAGGCGAACTGGCGCGCTCAGGAGCCATGCGTGACGCCCACTCGCCGGCCCGTGAGTGGGCATCGTCACGCTGACGCAATAATTCATTTTTTAAATAAATTGAATTAAAAAAATTAAAAATTAAAAACGGTAATATTACCGTTTATAGCCGTTTTCCATTTTTTTTTACTCTATAAATACTCCTAATTCATCCTCATTTCACACACAACTACACATCTATTCTTCCCAAATCATCTTCATTTCCTCTCCAATTTTCATCTAACATCTCATCAAAAAATGTCCGGCGACGGAAACTCCGGCAGTGACGTCTCCGACGGGTGGGATCTCAACGCATTCGGCGACTGGGGGAGCATGTACAACACATTGGGTGGTTCCGGTTCGTTGACGCCGGGCACCCAGGGTTCGTCGACGCCGGGGGTTACCAACAACCCAATTTTGACGTGGATGCATACGCCCGTCCCTCCGCCCCGCGGTATTCGCAGGGATTATCCCAGATTTGGGAGGATTATTCCGTTGAACCCACTCCGGAAGAAGGCCGGGGTGAGGGAGGAGGCCGAGGCGGTGGAAGCTCCAGGGCAGAGGCGGACGAGGAGGAGGAGGATCTTGGTCGGCATCCGTACGGCCCTAAAGAAATGCTGGCGGTGTACAACGCCTGGATCAGCGTCTCGTACGATCCCATCGTCGGGAATCAACAACCCCGAAAGTGCTTCTGGGAAAAGGTCACCGAGGCCTACCACCAGATTAAGCCGAAGGGGTCCCGCCGCCGCACATATAAGATGCTCCGCGCTCACTTTGACCGAGTCGGCAGAGAGGTCAAACGATTCTGCGCCATCCACAAGAATGAAGCGGCTCATTACCAAAGCGGGGCCACGGGAGCCGACATTTTGAGGTCGGCTTTGCGGGTCTACTTCGACGACACCGGCAAACAATTCAAATATGTCGATGTTTGGGGGTCGTCAAGGACGAGGAAAGGTAGGCCGGCGATGTGCGGTCCAGCACGGGCTCGACCTCGAAGCGCACGAAGCACACGACGAGTGGCCAATACTCGTCTGGTGAGGGCGGTTCGGGCAGCGGGCCACAAGAGTTTGCCTCGCAGGAGGTTGAGGGGGGTCCTCCCGTGGGCGCCGTCGACCGCAAGGAAGAAATGCGACGAAGGCGGCTAGAGGGAGGAGGGGCCGAGCCGAATCAAGCCAGGCGGGCTCGGGGGGACCCCCCAACTCCCTTATGGCCATGTACATAACCGCCACAATGGCAGACACTTCCCGCATGACGCCCGTCCAATACCAAGCCTGGCTTAACGGAATTACGTTTATGGCAGCACAACTTGGCATTCCGCCTCCTCACGGCTTCAGTGCACCTCCACCGCCTTCGGGTGATGATTCACCGGCGGAGTAGTTTTTTTTATTTTCTATAAAATTGTATTTTAAATGATGTCATTTTTATTTTTTTAGGATTTAAATTATGTCTTTTTTTATTTTTTTGAATTTTAAGTTGTATTTTATTTTATGTTGTAATTTTATTTTATTTTTAATGAAGTGTGTTTTTTTAATTGAATTTGGTTGGAAATAAAAATAAAAAATGAAATTGAATGAATAGTAATTTAAGGGACGGTTAATTAAGTTCATTAAATGATAGTACGACAAATTCAACGAATTTCTTTATGGGTTATATATATTCTAGTTTTCTTTCTTTCTTATTTCTGCAACTTGTACTCCATTCGTATGTGAATAAGAGTCTCATTCATTTCCGGCACGGACTTTAAGAACTGTTAAGAATAGTTGATGAAAGAAAGTTAGTGGAATATGAGTCTCAGTTGTATATATTAATTTTAAATAATATGTGAATGTAATGAGTTAGTGAAATATGAATGAAGACTCCTATTTGCGGATGAACCAAAACTAAAAAATGGGACTCCTATTCACGGACGAATGGAGTAATAGATAATAGACATGCCCCATGGAATCATTTTTTAATGGATAAAGGTATGTTCAAAGCCGAAGATTAGCAAGCAACAGAATCAACTCTGTAGTATAAAAGAAATTCATTACAAAAAATAACTAAAAAAAAGTAATGAAAAATACTCCTTTAAAAGCAATCGTTCTATCCATAATCATAACTCTCGACAAATCATCCATCAACCTACAAAAGAGAAGTGGTCTCATAAAAACTCGAAGAAATTTCAATCAACAAACACAGATCATACATCAAAGTATGCAAATATTGACAATTTAAATACACCATATTCTACACCAGTTGGCAACTAGGAATTTAGAAATTTAGAAACGATGAGAATTCAGCCAAATTACGAGAGTGATGCCTAAGATTGAGATATCATTATACCAGAAGAGAACTAGCTGATTTTAGGCAACGAGACACATAATTACACATACAACCAAAGAAAAACATACCACATAATTACTAGTATGTAGTAACATCGATTGAAGAACATATATAGGTGAAAGAATTCACAATAATTACTTGGCCAAAATATTAGAACATGCCCAAACTAGTCGCAATTGATATCAAAGGTCACCTAACAAATACTAACAACATCTGAAAAAAAAAATAGTCTTTAATTTAAAATTAAATCAAGTGTCTAGATAATTTGAAAGTAGACAAAGATTATGTATAGTATCCTATAATTGATTGAATAAGATGGTCAATCCATCAAAGGTGCTTTATGCTACTAAGTAGATGCATCTTCCTAGTAAATGCTTGCATTACACTTTTTGCAAAATCACATGCAAACATTTGAAAATTGAGGAGCCAATTCACAGATTCAAGACATTATAATATTGCAAATTGGTGTTAAACTAGTTTGAATATCTTGGTAATCAAAAAAGGCTTGATCAAAATTAGGGCTATTATCCACAAAGAAGTACTCCCTCCGTTCCATAGTAGTGGAGTCATTTTGCCATTTTGGTACGTTCCATAGTAGTGGAGTCATTTCCCTTTTTAGTAAAAGTTAACACATTTCTTCTCACTTACTTTACTCTCTCTTACTTTATTCTCTCTTCATCTCTCTACTTTCTTAATCTCCGTGCCGAAAAGAAATGCCCCCACTACAATGGAACGGAGGGAGTAGTAATTAAGTCCTACAAACATAGAGTTAAAACTTTGTCTAATACAATGCTTATGTGAGTAAATTTGTGTAAATTCAACATTCAAAATTGAGCTTGAACTAATTAGTAGATTTGTTCAAGCGATATATTTATTTGGATGAATTTAAACTATGA